>NW_015505761.1:677341-686239 GCF_001515645.1 Sinocyclocheilus grahami | reverse complement strand
AGGTAAGTGCAAAACAGGATGGTTTATTGACTTGATAAGTAGATGAATGGAACGGGTGAGGTAAAGGCAGGTGAGTGTCAACACAATGAATGATTCCAGGGTTCTTATCTGAGTTTTGATGGAGAGTATCTTATGCCGGTTTCATTGGAGATCGTGGAAAAGATTCCAAGGAGTCGTTGGAGGATCGCGGGAGGAACAGAAGGTAAGTCTTTCTAGGAGAATTCAGTAGAGAGAGTCCAGAAAAGTTAATAGGAGTGAACGGTAGACCGGACAGTGAGTGACTGAGATGTGTGTGTATTTGTAGAGTGGCTTGATTGGTGACAGCAGGTGCAGGTGATCAGAACTCAGGTGACTGTGATCGGGTGATTATCCTAGATAGTGACTGAAGTGACTGTGATGAATCCCTGACATTACCCCCTCCTCCAGGGGTGGCTCCTGATGCCCTCAAGCGGTGACGGGGACGGCCACGGCTTCTAGGTGCGGGGCGACCAGAATGGGTGCGATGGAAGTCCTCTAGTAGCAAAGGGTCCAGAATGTCGTCCCTGGCCACCCAGGAACGTTCCTCCGGTGCATAACCATCCCGGTCAACCAAATATTCCAGCCGACCACCCCGTCGCCGTGAGTCCAGGATGTCTCGGACCAGGTAGATGGACAGTTGGTCAAGGATTTCTGGAGGAGGAGGTTCGTCGGCTTCGGTAGGTCCTGGAGCAGAGGGAGAGTGAGGTTTAAGGAATGAAACATGGAAAGTGGGGTGAATTCGATACCTGGGTGGGAGTCGGTCTCTGTATCGGGAACAGACCAATGTAGCGGGGACTCAGCTTCTTACAGGGCAGGTGGAGGCACAGATCCCGGGTTGACAGCCATACTTTCTCTCTTGGATGATAAGTGGGAGTGGGAGTGGAAGTACGCCGAGCATCTGCGAAGGCCTTATGCCTCCGCATTGCACGTTGGAGATGGATATGAGCTGAGTCCCACACTCTCTCGCTCACTCGGAACCAGTGGTCTACAGCTGGAACCTCCAACGGTTCTCCTGTCCACGGGAAGAGCGGGGGCTGGTAACCGAGTATGCACTGAAGCGCCGTGAGGCCGGTGGTGGTCTGTCTCAGGGAATTCTGTGCATACTCGGCCCAAGGGAGGAAATGGCTCCAACGGTGTTGGTCGTCGTGACAGTATGCCCGGAGGTAACACCCAAGTTCTTGGATCTTTCGCTCAGTCTGGCCGTTTGTCTGGGGATGGTAGCCTGAGGATAAGTTGACCGTGACCCCTAGTAGCCGGAAGAATGCCATCCAAATGCGGGAGATAAACGACTACATCCTCGGGGACTCCAAAGTTTCTGAAGATGTGTGTGAACAAACTTTCTGCAGTGTCGAGAGTGGTTGGAAGTCCTTTGAGGGGGATTAGCTTACAGGCTTTGGAAAAACGATCTACGACTACCAAGATGCAGGTATGAGTTGGGTAAGTCAGTCACAAAATCGATTCCCAGGTGAGACCAGGGTCGATGTGGGATCGGCAGGGGCACTAGCTTGCCTACAGGGAGGTGACGAGGGGTCTTGGACATGGCGCAGACTGAGCAACTTCGGACGTACCTGATGATATCCTGGGTCATACTGGGCCACCAGTACCGAGCTTGGAGGAGCGAGAGGATCCGTTGGCTGCCTGGGTGTCCAGAGCCCTGTGAACTGAGCCCAGAAGGGATTGTCGTTGGGAAGTGGGCACATACGTTTTCCCTTCTGGGCCTCCCAGCAGAGCAGGTTTGGTAAGAGTGGCTGCTCGAATGTCCTTGTCGATGTTCCATTGAATGGGGCTTACAATCAGGGCTGGAGGGAGAATGGGCTCAGGATCGGAAGGTGTGTCTGGAGAGTGCATGCATGAGAGGGCGTTGGCTTTATTGTTACGATTCCCGGGACGATAGGTGATGGTGAACTGAAACCTGGTGAAGAACAATGCCCAGCGGGCTTGGCGAGGGTTAAGTCTCTTGGCTTCTCTGAGGTATTGAAGATTCTTGTGGTCTGTAATTACTGTGAACGGATGGTTTGCAACCTCCAGCCAGTGCCACCACTCCTCCAGGGCGAGTTTGATAACCAACAACTCCCGGTTGCCGATGTCGTAATTCTGCTCCGTGTAGCGTCTGGACCACTCCAACACACAATATATATTTTGTTAGCTAGATTTCACAAATACTTTGTAACACCCCAGGACGCCGAACAAGACCCTGGTTTCATGGTAACCCGATACATTTACAACCTTGTGGAATGCGAGCCGGCTCTCATTCTGCTTTGATCGTGGAACAGATTCCAAGGAGTCATTGGAGGATCACGGGAGGAACAGAAGGTACGTTTTTCTAGGAGAATTCAGTAGAGAGAGTTCAGAACAGTTCATAGGAGTGAACGGTAGATCGGACAGTGAGTGACTGAGATGTGTATGTATTTGTAGAGTGGCTTGACTGGTGACAGCAGGTGCGGATGATCAGAACTCAGGTGACTGTGATCGGGTGATTATCCTGGATGGTGACTGAAGTGACTGTGATAAATCCCTGACACTAACAGATCTCCCATTATATTAATTTAATAAAAACACATACAATTTAATTTCAACATATTCTAGCCTTACAGAATCTGAAGCAAAGCATGCTGGAAATCTGCTGTAACTCATTCAGTTTCAGTACTTCTTAATATAATCAGTTATTGATTGAACTTTCCATAATAATTGAGTGAAATGAACTAAATTAATTTAATACATTTGACTATAGGTTTTACAGTGTACCACACAAAACCATAGAAATGCACTAGATCTACTTACAACACCTTAGCAATCACCTATCAGTGAAAATGTAAGTCTTGTTTATGTATTTGTAATTTTTCCACCGGGCTGTAACAGTGTGTAAAAAGCACATAGATTTAAAGAAGCATTTCAGATACAATGAGTTTTGGGAGCTCAGTCAGCCTCTGGATAGAGAGAGAAAGAGAGAGAGAGAGCGCTGTGTAGTGAGAATGAGGAAGAGGAGGAAGGTAAAGTTGGTGAGAGGTGAGAGGGAACGCTCTGTGCTGTTTACTCAAGCACTGACAGCTACAATAGAGCTTCCTTCTGCCAGTCCGGATTGCGCGCGCACACACACACACACACACACACACACTCACACATACACACACATACTGATTTCCATGCTTGTTGGTTTCATTCCATTGGTGTAATGGTTTTACTACTGTACAAACTGTATGTTCTATTTCTATCTCTTACCCTAAACCTACCGCTCACACAAAAACTTCTGCTATTTCAAATTTTTAAAACACTTAATTCTGTATGATTTATAAGCTTGTTTCCTCATGGGGACCAAAAATGTCCCCACAAGGTCACAATTTATTAGTATTACTGTGGGGACATTTGGAAGAGACACACACACACTACCATGCCCAAAAATATGCAGCAAGTACAAAAACAACAAGAACAGGTACTTTTTGAACACACACACACACACACACATAGATTGACGGTATGGGACAGTTGAAGTGGACACAGGTTTAGCTGAGTGCACAGAGCTAGTATTACTGTGGGGACATTTGGAAGAGACACACACACACTACCATGCCCAAAAATATGCAGCAAGTACAAAAACAACAAGAACAGGCACTTTTTGAACACACACACACACACACACACACACACATAGATTGACGGTATGGGACAGTTGAAGTGGACACAGGTTTAGCTGAGTGCACAGAGTGTACAAAAACGGATAATCTTCACACACACACACACTGGGAGTTCATGAACTGTTCTTAGAAAAGCTCACTCAGCATTCTGTTCTAGAACGCTCTCAGCATGAGAGAGATACACATCATTACAGCTTGTGCTGTTTCACACATCACTTGTTTTCCTTTTAGTATAATTTTTCATCCAGTCCGATTTAAGTGATGTGAGTAATTTTTGATGATAAAACACTTTGTCCTCTCCCAGTTTAATGTGCAGAAACTTTAAGTAAGGCATTGGTAGATTGACTTTCAATAGACAATGCAGGCTGTAACCTCCATAGACTTTGAAGAGGACAAGTCCCGCAAATAATTAGCAATGGCCAAATTGCCACATGGAAGTAGATAAACTTTTAATATTTGACAACTGTTTTACAACCGACAGTAACATCCAATGATGCAAACTACTCTACTTTTTTCTTCAAGTTTTGCCATTTTAAATTGAAAATAGCATGTTGCATCATGACAATATTCATGTACTGTAATTCCTAACTGAATGTGATGAGACAAGAAACATTTTGGGTTTTCGACAAATTAGGCATACAAAAATAAGTGAATATGTGCATATTTTAAAATATTATTTGCAAATAGTTCAAAATGATTGTTTCCGAACTAGTACTAGACCTACAATTTCATTCACTGTTCTTTTTCTTTATAAAAATAAGTTGCGGGTGGAGCTGTTTGTCTGACCAATGGAACTTAAAGGCGATGTTAAGGAAACCTGTTCATTAACATCATTTTTTTAGTACAAGATGGTAACAGGAGTGACCGTTTTGTCGTCATTGTATGAATTTTCAAGTTGTTTTTGACCATTTTAAAGACGTGTGTTTCACTGGCATTCTAGAAACTTAGAGTTCAGCATGTGCCAGTGTTTGTGTGTGATTGTGCTGTCTGGGGACAATTTTGCAAGAGCGTGCGGTTTGGTATATTTAACTCTTCCTCTTTAGGCTTCAGGTCTTATCAGGAGAAAACACCACACCATTTACATGCACACAGCATCCACAGACGCATGCTTACAAAAGACGGATGTTGAAAGATCGAGTGCAGAATCGCATAAGTTTGATTAGCATATGCATAATAACAATTTGTATAATCTGAATAAGCACAAAGATATGCTCAGCATTATTCTTGTAATGTCATTTCTAAAAGAAATTCATTTAACTATAAAAATAGCACAACATACAGTAAAACAAACTTTTTACACATTCTGACTAAAATGTGTAAAAGGCGGACACTAGGTGGAATGCAAATATGTGATTATGTCATAAATATGCAAATTAACGGATGACGTCATTCAGCAACTTCTCAAGCGCGTTTTTCACTGAAAAAAAACCCCAATATCGGCAGTCTGGTTTTCCTGCACTGCTGTGCGGATCCTAACTTGTTCTGATAACTGTATCATCAGTCTGCTAACATGTTAACAGGTTACTGGGGCTACGTTTACACGACAACGATGTAGTCAAAAACGGAAAAGTCTTTCCCTTGAGTTTTTAAAAATGTTCACTTATACACAACAATGTTTTCAAAACGATTCGCATTTACACATATCCGCGAAAATGCCCCAAAACGCTGTATTACGTATGCCAGGCCAGTAGTTGGTGCTGTCACCTTGTTAGTAAACAATACCTGTAGGGAAGTGACGATTATATATTGTATATGATGCATCTGTATATGATGTTGGTTGTAAAACTGGTGAAGTAAATCCTCACTTCACACGCTCTTAAACAGCGTACCATGTACTCTGCCATTGTTGTGTATGTTTTCTCACGCTTGCCTTTAAAATCGTACTGCACATGTCTACATACATTTACATTACACGGAAACGATAACGGTGGCGTTTTCAAAAACTTGCACTTTGAAAAAAAATATGCGTTTTCAGTTCTCAAAACGCTCAAACAGGAAAAACGCCTAAAAAGTTTCTTGAAAAGTTGTCGTGTAAATGGTCCCTTGATATAACAATTTTGAGGGAAAAATAAATAGTGCAAATAGCCCGCCTTTTTGGCAGAGGCCATTTTGCACTAACTCCGCCCACCAGCACGTGATTGGGCTGGACAACATTACAAAAGATGGCCATCAATTAAAGGTTTCAATGGTATGATAAAGTTATTGATGCATTCTTTATGACACGATCGACCCAAGTTCGAATGCGCATCCCATAACACATTGGAAAGGCATTTATTTGCAGTAAAAATGAAGGAAATAATCAAAAAGTTTAAAATAAACTATCGGATAGGGTAAGGGGGGTTGTAGGGAGGGCTTTATTGTCCTAATCACTTTAATAATTCTAATAAAAATTATAATTTGCACTCAATACATTATCATTGCATACTGTTTTATAATGTACTACAATACTGAGTTGCAGATAACAGCCACTATTTGCAATAAGTAGTATAAATTGCAGAAAATATTGCTATTTTTACATATTGTATATAGAATCCATTGCTACTTAGCCACTGCCAAAAAAAACAATCATTGGATTTTTCAAAGTTCTGGTAAAGCTTGCTTGAAGCAAGTTTTTTTTTTTTTTTCATTGGAAGTTAGTCTGAAAGTTAGAGTTGAATAGAGACTGTCAAGTTGTGATCTGTCCAGCATATTGATTTTATTTTCACAGACAGTAACGTCTGGAACATAGAGCATCTATAGACAGTGAGAGAGAGAAATGAAGGTCTCTCCATCACTTTGTCAGATCACTCAGTGCTTATTTCCATATCAATATTTGAGTGACACTAAATGATTTCAACACAACAGGGTGCGTGACAGAGTGGCGCCCGAGCAGTGCTTTCTCTTTTGCTCGTGTGGGTGTGTGAGAACTTGTGGTCGGGACTGTATATGGGCACTTCATGAATATCGCTGTTCATTTACTGCCATTTAATTCAAATTAAACAAAACATGTTCATTCTGTCTCATGGTGGCATTTCAAGTAATAATTCATCCAAAAATGAAAATTCAGTCATCATTACTCACCCTCATGTTGTTATTTGACTTCTTTCAGCCGTTGAACTCAAAATGAGATGTTTTAAGGAATGTTTCTTGCTACTGTTTGCCATATATAGCGAAAATGAAAAATGACAAGGTGATGCAAGGTGATAATTTTCAAAAAGAACAGCAACCACGAATTCTCCATTAATATGCATACAGTCGGTATGTTTTTCAATCAAAACTATTATACAGCATCAGAAGATTTAGAAAGTAGCCCAAGATAAATTGACTGCTTTTATAATGCTTTTTTGGGTCACACTTTATATTAGGTGGCCTTAACTACTTTGTACTTGCATCAAAAAAATAAGTACAATGTACTTATTGTGTTCATGTTGTATTGCAAACCACTTTTGCTGCTATTGAGGTGGGATACGGTATAAGGTTAGGGACAGGTTTGGTGGTATGGGTAGGTTTAAGGGTGGGTTAAGGTGTAAGTGATGGGTCAACAGTGTAATTATAAATGTAATTACAGAAATTAATTACAGGTGTAATTACATGCAGGTATTTTCAAAAAATATAAGTACAATGTTAAAACATGTATGTACACAATTAGTGCATTGTACCAAATTATTAATTTAAATGCAAGTGCATAGTAGTTAAGGCCACTTAATAAAAAGTGGGACCCTTTTTTGTCCTTGTTGGAGCTTCACAGCCTCCATTCACATTCATTACACTTCAAAAACACAAAAAAAAACATTAACATTCCAATTTAACTTTTTTTGAAAACCATTTCTTTAAGCTCACCTTCATCATGTAAAGTGTGAATGCACTTGTTTATGTGTGTTGTGGTAGATGCATCCTGCGTTTGTGGGTGTTTGCAGCAGATGCTGAGTTCACATGACTAACACTGGTTCTCTCGCTCTGGCAAATCCTACTGTTGACTGATTATGTGCTCTGCTCCATCCATTCTGACTGTAGATTTCAAAAGCTCTATTTGTTTATCTGCATCTTAGATGGTTCTGTCCTGACACTGACATCTTCTTCTCATATTAGTTTCTTTATCTTCCTGCACTGCATTGCCAGATGTACAGTTAAAATGAATATATAAACATTGTACAGATAAACTTAGTGTTGGAGGTCTTTTTTTAAAAGAAAACAAGCAGTTAGAAAATGAATAGAGTGCAAGTGTTAGAGGGTCAAGTGTTTTTCTTTTTTTTTTTTTGGTAACGCTTCAGATTACAACCCGCAAAGTATTATGTAAGCATACTGTAATTACGGTGTACATGTCTGTAATTAGTGTACCTATAAAGAACGTACATGTAGGCATAAGGGAACAATGTGTTACGTTTGGGTAATAAGGGGATAACAACCAGATATGCAACCTGCAAAGAACTGTGTAAGTAAACTGAAGTTATGGTGTATGTTTTGGTAATTATAGTGTTCCTATGTGTAGGTATAAGGGAACAATGTGTTTGGGTAATAAGCAGGGTAGCAACCAGATATACAAATTATTTATAATGGAATTATATTTTAAAACGTAACGGGTACCTATTCAGTAACGCTTTAGATTACAGCCTGCAATTTACAGCGTAAGTAAACAGAATTTACAACCTTTTTGTAATTATAGTGTACCTATTCAGTACCTCCGTGTAGGTATTAGGGAATAATATGCGATGTTTGGGGAATAAAGGGGTAACAGCCTGAAAATTACAAATCATTTATACTGTACGTATTTTGAAACTAAGTACCAATTCTAAAATTACGTGGTATGTATGGCCTAAACAAAAATCGGTTACATTTTATTTTAAGGTGTCCTTGTTACAGTGTAATTATACATTTAAGTACAGGGTAATATTTATTAACTACATGTACTTGTACGGTTAGGGTTTGGTGTTAGCACAAGTGATAATACACACAAAAAAGCATGCACAAAAATTGGGTGTAATAGACTGTCATATTTTAACAATGCTTTTTGGCATTGTATGAATTACATTTATATTTAGTCATTTAGCAGACACTTTTATCCAAAGTGACTTACAAATGAGGACAACAGAAACAATCAACATCAACAAAACAGCAATAAAATGCAAATTGCTGTGACAAGTCTCAGTTAATGCAGTACACGTAGCAAGGTTTTATATATATATATATATATATATATATGTGACTCCGCCAATTAAGACATCTCTTGATAATCACTACTACCTGTGCTGGACATTTCAGCACAGGTAGT
>NW_015505761.1:666047-676605 GCF_001515645.1 Sinocyclocheilus grahami | reverse complement strand
TATATATATATATATATATATATATATATATATATATATATATATATGTATATATATAATAATAAAAAACAAATAGATAACATAGAAAAAGAATAGAGAAAGCTAGTGTTGGAGGTCTTTTTTTAAAAGAAAACAAGCAGTTAGAAAATGAATAGAGTGCAAGTGTTAGAGGGTCAAGTGTTTTTCTTTTTTTTTTTTGGTAACGCTTCAAATTACAACCCGCAAAGTATTATGTAAGCATACTGTAATTACGGTGTACATGTCTGTAATTAGTGTACCTATAAAGAACGTACATGTAGGCATAAGGGAACAATGTGTTACGTTTGGGTAATAAGGGGATAACAACCAGATATGCAACCTGCAAAGAACTGTGTAAGTAAACTGAAGTTATGGTGTATGTTTTGGTAATTATAGTGTTCCTATGTGTAGGTATAAGGGAACAATGTGTTTGGGTAATAAGCAGGGTAGCAACCAGATATACAAATTATTTATAATGGAATTATATTTTAAAACGTAACGGGTACCTATTCAGTAACGCTTTAGATTACAGCCTGCAATTTACAGCGTAAGTAAACAGAATTTACAACCTTTTTGTAATTATAGTGTACCTATTCAGTACCTCCGTGTAGGTATTAGGGAATAATATGCGATGTTTGGGGAATAAAGGGGTAACAGCCTGAAAATTACAAATCATTTATACTGTACGTATTTTGAAACTAAGTACCAATTCTAAAATTACGTGGTATGTATGGCCTAAACAAAAATCGGTTACATTTTATTTTAAGGTGTCCTTGTTACAGTGTAATTATACATTTAAGTACAGGGTAATATTTATTAACTACATGTACTTGTACGGTTAGGGTTAGGATCAGTGCTTAATTTGAGCCAGATCCTGCCGGATCCTGTTCCGGAAAATGTCAGATTTTGGATTTTTGCATTCCAGTATTTGTTTTTAAAGATCCGGCATTAACAAGTGCATTATCGTGACAGTGCATGCGTGCATACGAGACAGAGTGATTGCGGGTTTATGTAGATGTATTTGTAGCATGATTTGTAGATTATGTATTGGTCCTCAACATGTTATTGAACAATCAGCTTTCTTAAGTTCAAAATCGCTCTCGTTGATTGGTGCTGCTTAACCCACTCTCTCCACTCTTTTGTGAGCAGCGGAACATTTGGAGAGAGTGTAATAATACCAGAAATAATACCATAATAAAGTGAACGATGCTTCTATAGTTGTGTCATCACCGTTTAGTGACGTCATTGAATGTTCTGGGAAAACTGAAGTTGTATTCTTTTAACTGCTGATTTGGATCTGGCAATGTTTAATTTACAAATTAAGCACTGGTTAGGATTAGGGTTTGTTTTAGGGTTACTTGCATGTAATTATGCATTATTAATTTAGTAAGTACATGTAACATGTATATCAAGGACACCTTAAAATAAAGTGTTACGCAACAATCTTATGTTTTGAGTGATTTAGTAAGATAAAACTTTTTATAATTTTATATTGGTATTTTATTACAGGCCTAGTTATTATTTAATCATAGGGTACATATTCTATTAATAAAGGATACATGATGGAGATTACTGAACAACAAAACTGGACATCTAGTGAAATTAGTTCATTAGTTTCTGCTATGATTTATAATTCAGGAGTCTACTTACCTTATGAAAGCATATTTGTCGATCTCAGCTGAGTCACACCAGCAACTTCTCAACACCACTATCACCAAATATCTTTGCATGATATACCATCAAGGTTCAATGCAGCTTAAAAAAAGCTTACCTCTTTCCAGCTGTTCGCAGAAAAAAAAACATTGTATAGCATTTGTGTCATGGTGTGCCTACTGAGAGGAACGAGGAACTAGGAGCGAAGAACGAGGAGAAAGCCGGAGAATCAAGATCAACAGTCTTAAATGACATCTAGGGAAAACATACGTAGGACACGGGATCGACATTCAAGGCAGCACAACCAAACTCTGAACAGAAACCACTTTATATACACAGGACTTGACGAGAAACACCTGGGATCAATAAACATAACTGAACATGAGGGAAAACTGGGTCATGGAAAGCACGTTGGGGAGGAAAACACGGAACACAGGACTGACATTACTCCCCCCTCCCGGAAGGCGCGTCCATGTGCTCCACAACATCCAACGGGGAGAGGGGGGCGCTCTGGAGGCCCCTCAGGACAGACAAGGGATGGCAGGCCTCCAGAGCGGTACCCGTTCCGGGACCCATGGCTGATCAGACAGTTCAGGGCGCCATGGTGGAGCAGGCAGACTAGGAAGCCATGGCGAAGCAGGCAGACTAGGAGGCCATGCGGAGCAGGCAGACAAGGAAGCCATGGCGGAGCAGGCAGACTAGGAAGCCATGGCGGAGCAGGCAGACTAGGAGGCCATGGCGGAGCAGGCAGTTCAGGAGGCCATGGCGGAGCAGACCGTTCAGGAGGCCATGGCGGAACAAGGAGCTCGGGGAGCCTGGCCTCGGCACTCGGCCCGGCCTCCATGGATGGACCCCTACTACACCCCCCCTCCCCCCAAAAAATCCTTGGGGAGAATGTCGGTTTCAGAGGCCCTCCTAACTCGGGAACTGTGGCCCTCCCTGGGCTTGACTTTGGGACTGGAGCCCTCCTTGGGCTGGACATGGGAGCTGGAGCCCTTTCTGTACTAGACTCGGGGACTGGAATCCTCTCTGGGCTAAAATCAGGGACTGGAGCCCTCTCTGGGCTAGACTTGGGGACTGGAACCCTCTCTGGGCTAAACTCGGGGGCTGGAACCCTCTCTGGGCTAAACACAGGGATTGGATCCCTCACTGGGCTAAACTCAGGAACTAAGACCCTCTCTGGGCTAAACTCGGGGACAGGAGGCCTCCGTGGTCTAAACTCGAGGACAGGAGCCCTCCGTGGGCTAAACTCAGGAACAGGAGCCCTCCGTGGTCTAAACTCAGGAACAGGATCCCTCCGTGGGCTAAACTCAGCAACAGGAGCCCTCATTGGGCTGGATTCGGGGACTGGAGCCCACACTGGAGCGAGCTCTGGGGCTGGAGCCGACATTGGAGCGAGCTCTGGGGCTAGGATGTGGGCGGAGAACAGTATTTTTCTCCTCATCCTCCTCCTTTGGTTAAGGGAGAATGGCGCGGCCGTCGGGCTGGAGAGTGCCGTGGCCGGTGGGCTACACTTCGGAGCGGCCGGTGGGGTTGGGAATGCTGCGGGCGGCGGGCTTGTCTGCTGAGCGGCCGGCGGGCTGGTTCTGGCTCGGGCCGGACGCTCTCCAGACACCGGAGGATCTCTTCCCTCCAGCTTAGTCCCGTGGTGTCTGGTAGGTCCACGGGGCGATGGTAATTGGCCCCCGTGCCAGAACAAAGAGTTGATGGTGGCGTCATCTAAAGCCGTCGCAGCAGCAAGCCCGCAGAACACCTTGGAATACTCGACGAAGGAAAGATCTCCACGGGCTAGCGCAATGAAGCATGTCGCGATCTCCATAATCACGGGGGGAGCAAAGGAACACAAAAAACTTTCAAAAACCGAAAACAGAAACGGGGAGAAGGGGCGCTGCTTACTTGTTTAGGTGCTGTCTTCTGTCACAGTGTGCCTACTGAGAGGAGCGAGGAATGAGGAGAACGCAGGAGAATCAAGGTCAACAGTCTTTAATGACATCTAGGGAAAGCACACGTAGGACACGGGATCGACATTCAAGACAGCACAACCAAACTCTGAACAGGAACCATTTTAAATACACAGGACTTGACAAGGAACACCTAGGATCAACAAGCATAATTGAACATGAGGGAAAACTGGGTCATGGAAAGCACGTGGGGGAGGAAAACACGGAAACACAGGACTGACAATTTGTATTTCAATGGATGTATACTGTGATGTTTTTAGCAAAAAAAAAAAGTAGAGTGTTCAATTTGGCCATCAAACAATTAAATTAAAACTATTTTTCTCTGTAATTACTGTTTAATTATTCACTTGTTCTGTTTTTAAGTCATTTATTAAGTCTGTAAATTAAAGTGGTGCTTGTTCCCCCCTTGTTCCTTGTAGTTACATGGTAAATACAGCAGTTGCGAGCTGTAAATTAAAGTGGTGCTTGTTCCCCCTTGTTCCTTGTAGTTACAGGGTAAATACAGCAGTTGCAGGCTGTAAATTAAAGTGGTGCTTGTTTCCCCTTGTGCCTTGTAGTTACAGGGTAAATACAGCAGTTGCAGGCTGTAAATTAAAGTGGTGCTTGTTTCCCCTTGTGCCTTGTAGTTACAGGGTAAATACAGCAGTTGCAGGCTGTAAATTAAAGTGGTGCTTGTTTCCCCTTGTGCCTTGTAGTTACAGGGTAAATACAGCAGTTGCAGGCTGTAAATTAAAGTGGTGCTTGTTTCCCCTTGTGCCTTGTAGTTACAGGGTAAATACAGCAGTTGCAGGCTGTAAATTAAAGTGGTGCTTGTTTCCCCTTGTGCCTTGTAGTTACAGGGTAAATACAGCAGTTGCGGGCTGTAAATTAAAATGGTGCTTGTTACCCCTTGTTCCCTGTAGTTACAGGGTAAATACAACGTTTGTGGGATGTAATTTAAAGTGGTGCTTGTTCCCCCCTTATTCCATGTAGTTACAGGGTAATTGGCTAAAACAAATTGCTCTGCAGTGTTGGGGAGTAACTAGTTACATGTAACGGCATTACGTAATTGAATTACAAAATAAATGTAACTGTAATCAGTTACAGTTACTAAGAAAAAATGTGTAATTAAATTACAGTTACTTATAAAAATGTTAACGATTACAAAGTGGATTACATTTGAATATTTACACACATCCACATACAGATTTAATTTATTTATTTCCCAAATTGACTACTCTGAGACATATGGCCCTATAATTTCTGCAATGCTTAAAACACAGACTGGTTTGTAGAATCCAGTCATAAAAAATGGAATTCCTATAGCCTAACGCGGATGGAATATGCCACATTTTGGACGTATAAATCAAAAGTAGGTCAGTACACTTGAATCAAAACACAATATGGATTATTGTCTGTGAATATTAAGCCGCAAAAATACAATATATGAATCCTGCATGTTCTGCGTGTCTGTGGAAATCAGACGCGGCCATCGGGAGAACCGGAACAATTCCCGGTGGCCTGGCAGCCGATTTGGCCCACTATTTTAATATTATTATTGTATAATTGCCTGCCAAATGTACTAAAGCGATTATTTCCGCATTCGCCATTCGATAATTAAATCTCTAATAAATCATGAATCGGTTAGTCGTGACTGGCAATGCTTCGGCTCGCACGCTCTCCGCGCCTCCGCCTAATGGTTTGGATCAGAGTAATCAATGCGAGAGAGAGAATGGAGTGGACTGTGGAAGCGCACAGATGGAGCAGAGAAGAAAAACTACTGTTCAGGGTTTCAAGTGCAGGTCAGTTTCATCTGTAAATATGCTATTGTAGTTTTGTCTTTGTTTAGTTAGTTAAGCAGCAGCAGCCCATTGCTCATCAGCCATCACTCAAAATACTGTATAAAGAACATCATTATCTATTGTAATGTTACAGTAGTCATTTAGCAGACAAATAATCATATTTTATAATAGGTTTAGGGGGAGCTAGGGCAGACAACAACACAACTCTTACGAAAATTAACGATGATTTTACTATAATTCCAAGACAATGGTTACTATTGTTAAAACATGGTAATCACAAATTAACCATGTTTTTTGCTACACTAACAATAGTTTAACCATGGAATTTGTAGTAAAAATAAATAAATCCATTTGCCAAAAACATGGCTACTGTACTTTTACTATAATAAAAGCATGGTTAATTTTTGAAAGGGAAAAACATGACTCATGTTCAGTATTAGGATTTTTCTATAAAGATATTGTAGTGATGTACTAATTTTGACATGTAGGCAATTTAGAAAGTATAGTTTTGTTAAAGCTTGAGTATTAAAGTCATGTGAGATATAGATATCAGGGCAAAATAAAGAAACTGAAAAGAAAAATGGAAGTGAAGGTACAGTTCAGGAGAGAATTTTTTATTATTTTGCATGTCCCCAACCTAAGGATTTAAACCTTTGTTATGTGAGGTCCATACAAAAAACAGAGTTGTCCATGTTTCAGAATTTGTTGTGGGTGTAAGAGTGTGAGATTTTCCGGCCTGAAATTTTCTTCCCAGTCCGCCCCTTGTGGAAATTAATGGCGCAGACATGCGGTTTAATTTACTACACATAGGCCTACTGAAGCTTGGGGTGTTTTCAGCCTCTGCCGCCTCAATATATGAGTACATGAACACATAAACATAATCCCTAGAACTGCTCACTTCATGAGCATTTTACTTCTTTTGAGAAAACTATCATCATATCATTTACAAAGAGACACCAATGTTTCAGGAGTTTAGTACACAGAATAGGACACATGCTTATTAGATAACCGTATTTGAGTTGATGTACTGTATATGCTTTTATTTATTAGTATTTTTTAATTAACTATTTTTTTCCCGAACCATTGTTAGATGCAGTGTTTCCTGTAGTTATGCAAAGATTTGGTTTCAAAAAAGTAAACTATTTCTTATGATTTTAAATCTGCATTGAACTTCAGATCAATCTCAAAGTAAAAGGTGGTACTAAAGTCTGATTTTGTGATGGATGTGTTCAAATTTGATTATCTTAATTCAAGTGAGGAAGGATTTTGAAAGTCTGACACTATTATTACATTTTAAATAGGGTAGCTTGTAATCTGTAACCTATTACATTTCCAAAGTAACCTTCCCAACAAAGTTGCTCTGAAACGATTGTTTATTCAGTAAGTCATACATACATACATTATATATCAGGTAATTTATCGATAAACATGGTGGACTGTTTTATTTAATTAAAATATTGTTTGAAATTTACTATAGGCCTACAGTTGGGTTAAATGAACCCAAAATGGGTTTTTAAATTAAAATCACACACAATATGAAAACATACAACACAGGCAACAGATAATAAAAGAGTAACATTTATTACACCAGTTCAGAAAAAAGCAAAGCAACTCCATACTTATAGGCTACAGCTTATACAGTTAAACCAAATTATTTTGAAAAACTTGTTTAAGAACAAATTTAAGATTTTGTTCATGTTTTTCGTTCATGTTTTTTGACGAAGTTAAGCTATTACGGCCAAACCGTGAAAGCCTGTAATAAACACTGAAAGATTAAATATTAAACCACTCAAGATTAAAATAGTGAACTGACAGGATTTTACCACCTTTGATTTTACCGTTTTGATCCACGTCATCAAGCACCATTTTGACTAGTTCAGTTCCCAGCTTTACCGCTCATCAGTCGCTGCTCAATGTTGTGAGAACATACTCAGACAAAACCCTCCAGTTTTAAAAGAACACATTCCAGACAGTTTAAGTTCAGAAAAAAAGCAAAGCAACTCCATACTTATAGGCTACAGCTTATACAGTTAAACCAAATTATTTTGAAAAACTTGTTTAAGAACAAATTTAAGATTTTGTTCATGTTTTTCGTTCATGTTTTTTGACGAAGTTAAGCTATTACGGCCAAACCGTGAAAGCCTGTAATAAACACTGAAAGATTAAATATTAAACCACTCAAGATTAAAATAGTGAACTGACAGGATTTTACCACCTTTGATTTTACCGTTTTGATCCACGTCATCAAGCACCATTTTGACTAGTTCAGTTCCCAGCTTTACCGCTCATCAGTCGCTGCTCAATGTTGTGAGAACATACTCAGACAAAACCCTCCAGTTTTAAAAGAACACATTCCAGACAGTTTAAAAAATCTCTCTCCCCTTTGCTTTGATTAGTTTTCTTGTATTTTCGACACACATTCCTGTCATGAGCGCTGCAAACACAGACTCGATCGTCTCAAGCACCATTCCAGCTGTTTCCAGTTAGCACTCACTACATTCACTGCTCCAGTTTTAAAGGAACACACTCCAGACAGTTTCAAAGTTGCCCCTCGTCTGTGCTTCGATTAGTTTTGTTCTACTTTCCACACATGTTCCCATCTTAAGAACTGCAGTCACGGATTTCGTCACACACAGAACCGTTCACATTTGAACTCGGGTGACTTGCTGCATGCTCTCTTTCACGTCCTCCACATTCCTAACCCAGCAACGTTGGGTTACTTATTACTGATATCAACCCAAATTGGGTCAAATCAAGCCAACTTCCTAACCCAACAGTCTCAACCGAGCGTTCAGATTGAAACAATAACCCAGCGTGTTTTATATGTGTAGGCTATAAAAAGTACACAGTGTATGTATTTGCTAAATCTCTTGCAAATAAGATTGTTGTTAAGTCATACATAACACGTAATATTAGAATAGGCGCCCCTTAGTTTCAAAATACTTACAATAGAAATAATTTGTAATTTTACAGGTTATTACCCCTTTATTCCACAAACTTCGCATATTATTCCCTACACGGAGGTACTGACAAGGTACACTATAGTTACAAAAAAGTTACGCTGTAAATTCTGATTACTTACGTAGTGCGTTGCGGGTTGTAATCTAAAGTGTTACCTTTTTTTAAATAAAAAACAAGAAACCAAATAGATAACATAGAATTAGAATAGAGAGTGATTGAGTTAGAGGGTCAAATAAAGATGAAAGAGATGTGTTTTAGCTGTTTCTTGAAGATGGCTAAGGACTCAGCTGCTTGGATTGAGTTGGGCAGGTCATTCCATCAGGAGGGAACATTTAATGTAAAAGTCTGTGAAAGTTATTTAGTGCCTCTCTGGGATGAACAATAATACGTCGTTCAATTGCAGAATGCAAGATTCTTCTCAGACTCTGTTCCATGTCTTGTGTTGTGTTTTCCTCCCCCACATGCTCCAGTTTGATGATTATGGACATATTTGTTTTTCCTGTTCCTGTCCCTAATTAATTATCTTATTTGCCTCCTTTTACTTAAGCCCTGTGTCCCTGTTTCTAGGGTCCGCTGTTACATGTCATTTTGTGTTCTCCGTGATTACCTGTGTTCCTGTGCTCCCAGCTTTGTTTTCATTAAAGACTTTGGAATTTGCTTTACTCCTCGTCTCCTTGCTCCTTCGTTCCCGTGCTCCTAGTGTGAATCATGACAGAACAACGGACCAAAACAGTAAGCGGTGCCCCTTCTCCCATGTTTTTGTTTTCATTTTGAATAGTCTTTTGTTTTTCCGTTTTTCTCCCCGCGGTATAAGGACCGTCCTGTTGTCAAGCTCGCCGGCCGCGGCTCACTCAAGCTCTCTGGCCACTCCTGAGTCAAGTATGCCGGCCTCTCCAAAGTCAAGCCCGCCAGCCATGGCTCCCACTTGCCCGCCAGCCACTCTGAAGTCAGGCCCGCCAGCAGCCCAGTGCTCCAGTGTCGGCTCCAGCCCCAGATCTCACTCCAGTGTCAGCTCCAGCCCCAGAGCTAGCTCCAGTGTCGGCTCCAGCCCCAGAGCTCACTCCAGTGTCGGCTCCAGCCCCAGAGCTTGCTCCTGTGTCGGCTCCAGCCCCAGAGCTCGCTCCTGTGTCGGCTCCAGCCCCAGAGCTCGCTCTAGTGAGGGCTCTTATTCCAGAGTGTAGCCCAGTGAGGGCTACTATTCCCGAGTTTAGCCCACGGAGGTCTCCTGTTCCCGAGTTTAGACCACGGAGGGCTCCTGTTCCTGAGTTTAGCCCACGGAGGGCTCCTGTCCCCGAGTTTAGCCCAGTGAATGCCCCTGTCCCCGAGTTTAGCCCAAGGAGGGCTCCAGTCCCTGAATCCAGTCCAGAGCGCACTTGAGTGCCCACCAGTGCCTGCTCCTCCAGAACACCCTCAGGACCCCGTTCCTGCCAAGATGCCTGTAAATCTCTCCAAGTATTTTTTTTGAGGGGGGTAGTAGGGCTTCAGCCGTAGAGGCGGAGGCTGCTCTGCCATGGCCTCCTGGACTGTCTGATCCACCATGGCCTCCTGAGTTCCCTACTCCGCCATGGCCTCCTGGACTGTCTGATCCGCCATGGCCTCCTGGACTGTCTGATCCGCCATGGCCTCCTGGACTGCCTGCTCCGCCATGGCCTCCTGGACTGCCTGCTCCGCCATGACACCCCGAACGTGTATCGCTCTGGAGGCCCGCCGTCCCGTGTCAGTCCTGAGGGACCTCCAGAGCGCCCACCCCCCTCCCTGTTGGATGTTGTGTGGCGCAAGGACGTGCCTTCCGGGAGGGGGGAGTAATGTCAGACTCTGTTCCATGGCTTGTGTTGTGTTTTCCTCCCCCACGTGCTCCAGTTTGAAGATTATGCCCATATTTGGTTTTCCTACCCTCAGGACCCCGTTCCTGCCAAGATGCCTGTAAATCTCTCCAAGTATTTTTTTTGAGGGGGGTAGTAGGGCTTCAGCCGTAGAGGCGGAGGCTGCTCTGCCATGGCCTCCTGGACTGTCTGATCCACCATGGCCTCCTGAGTTCCCTACTCCGCCATGGCCTCCTGGACTGTCTGCTTCGCCATGGCCTCCCCGAGCTGCCTGCTCCGCCATGGTGCCCCGAATGGGTATCGTCCCGTGTTTGTCCTGAGGGACTTCCAGAGCGCCCACCTCCCCTCCCAGTTGGATGCT
>NW_015505761.1:655891-665884 GCF_001515645.1 Sinocyclocheilus grahami | reverse complement strand
TCCGCCATGGCCTCCTGGACTGTCTGATCCGCCATGGCCTCCTGGACTGCCTGCTCCGCCATGGCCTCCTGGACTGCCTGCTCCGCCATGACACCCCGAACGTGTATCGCTCTGGAGGCCCGCCGTCCCGTGTCAGTCCTGAGGGACCTCCAGAGCGCCCACCCCCCTCCCTGTTGGATGTTGTGTGGCGCAAGGACGTGCCTTCCGGGAGGGGGGAGTAATGTCAGACTCTGTTCCATGGCTTGTGTTGTGTTTTCCTCCCCCACGTGCTCCAGTTTGAAGATTATGCCCATATTTGGTTTTCCTGTTCCTATCCCTATTTAGTTCTATCAGTTCCAGCTGTGTTTAATTAATTATCTTATTTGCCTCCTTTTACTTAAGCCCTGTGTGTCCCTGTTTCTAGGGGGGAGTAATGTCAGACTCTGTTCCATGGCTTGTGTTGTGTTTTCCTCCCCCACGTGCTCCAGTTTGAAGATTATGCCCATATTTGGTTTTCCTGTTCCTATCCCTATTTAGTTCTATCAGTTCCAGCTGTGTTTAATTAATTATCTTATTTGCCTCCTTTTACTTAAGCCCTGTGTGTCCCTGTTTCTAGGGTCCGCTGTTATATGTAATTTTGTGTTCTCCGTGATTACCTGTGTTCCTGTGCTCCCAGCTTTGTTTTCATTAAAGACTTTGGAATTTGCTTTACTTCTCGTCTCCTCTCTCCTTCGTTCCCGTGCTCCTAGTGTAAATCGTGACACTTCTAGAAGGAACAAACGTCTGAAGTAATGAATTTAGGTAAAAGGGTGCAGAGTCAGTGGTGGTTTTGTAGGCAAACATTAATGCCTTGAATTTTATGCGAGCAGCTATTGGTAGCCAGTGCAAACTGAGAAACAGAGGTGTAACATGCATTCTATTACATTTTACATGTCTAATGTTTCATTCATTCATTTATTTGAATATATACTTTTACATTTATTCATTCAGCGAATGCAAATGCTTTAATGCAAAAAATTAGGAAAATTACAGCAAATAATATTCATAGTTTAACTACTGTAAAGTAAATAACTACACACACTAGATGTGAAGAAAAAGTAGAGACAAATACATATTGGTCACGCTTTAGTTTGGGGACCAATTCTCACTATTAACTAAATATTAGCTACATCTTTTGCCTCAATAAACTCCTAATTTTCTACTTATTAATAGTTAGAAAGGTTATAGTTAAGTTTAGGTATGGAGTGGATTAAAGGATCTAACATATGATCATGCAGAATAAGGCATTAATATGTGCTTTAGAAGTACTAATAAACAGCCAATATACTAGTAATATGCATGCTAATAAGAAACTAGTGAACATTGAGAATTGGTCCCTAAACTAAAGTGTTACCTGACTGTTTTGCATAAATAAATAAATAAACTGAAAAATGCATTCCTTCATTAAAGTACATTCCTTTGTCTGTAATTATGGATTGGTTAAGTGTTTGTGAAGAGGTATGCCCCGCTATTGTTTTCACTGAGCTTGCTGCAGTGCATTCTGGGATTGCAGTGTGTTCTGCAATTAATATGCAATGCTGATTTATGTTACACTTTATTTTGATAATCCCCTTTAGAAATTTTGCTGAGTATAAGTAACTTTGCATGTACATGTCAACTTATTCTGTTTATCCTAACCCTAACCTAACAGTCTTCGACTAATGCTCTAATAACTGCTAGTTGACATGTAGTTGCAAAGTTACTTATAGTTAACAGAATGTCTAAAGTGTACTATCAAAATAAAGTGTTACCAAACTGGTCCAAAACTAGGTGTTTTAGAAGGCAGCAACGTTTCAGCATATTGTTGCTGCCTAACTGTTTATCATTTGCATCAGAAGCCTACCTATGATGTAGTAAAATGCCGTTTAGGTATTGCTATTGCTATTTTTTTCTCAATATCTTTACAAAAGTTCCAAATAAGCCCTGTTTTCCATCGATTAACCTTGAATGTGATCACCAGGGGTCTTGATGCATCTCATCAGGAGATACAGAACCAATCATCTTCCCTTCTTCCCAACCCCAACCCAATTCCACCATCCCACCCAGGAAAAGCAGCATGCAACAATCCCCATGTGCTAGACTGTGTGTACTGGCTTGGTTAATTACAATATGAATAACACATGGGTGGCCTCGTTCCTGGTAGCAGAGGATGGTACTGCGTGTGTGCGTGCGTGCGTGTGTGTGTGACAACACTAGAATCACAGCCTTGGGGTCCAGTGCAATGAGCTTATTGATTTCTGGAGTCTGTGGCCAAACCGTTTTCTGCTGCTCCGTGTTAAAGAAGCAATGGAGTAGAACCGAATTAATGCTCAGATTGTACTGTTATATTTACTAGGCACCTTGGTCTGACTGTCACTGGACTTGGCTGGAATTGCAAAGTGAGATGCGCAGCTGCCATTCTGGATCCAAAATGATGTATAGCGTTTCTTAAGAACTTAAGGGGCAAGAGATTTACGAACTAAAAAATAAATAAAAATGTTCTTCGAGTCCAGTAAATCCAGTCACCATATGGAATAAGGTCTTACTAAACAATTAGCAAAAATGTTTCAAGTCAGTCAAAACTGGAGGCTTTAGAAACAGAAGGAGGCTCAACATCTGGGGAGCTTAATGTCTGAAGTGATCCTCTGTAATCTGTTGAGTATATAAGGCCTCAGTGAGGGGTGGCGAGTCCTCAGGGCAGAGTTGTTCTTTCTTGTCTTTTGATGGCACATACTGACATGTTTAGCAGATGGTGTACTGGTCTACTGTGGTCAAACTTAGTCTTGTTAAGTCACATTTATTTATATAGTGCTTCATACAGAACAGGTATAGTGCGGCGATAATGCAAGAGGACAATAGTAAACACTCAATTTCCAGTTAAAGTCAGTTCATCATTGATACAATGATGTCATCATCCAGATCAGTTGTTCAAATAGCATCTGTGCAATCAATCAAGAGTATATCATCTATATTTAATATTTAGTGGTAGGACAGAACCGCTTTTTATGGGATTGGGGTCCCGCTTTTTGGTAGGTGTGATGCATCTAATACAGTAAACATATTGTGCGTACATGTTGTTTTGTGAAATTATCTTGTTTTGTTGATGCTACATAGATTAGGGTTAGTTTTACAGGTTGTGGTTGACTTGTGGTATTATGCAGCATCTGCTTCAGTACATAATGTATTGCATGAATACGGAATATGAAGATTTATTTTTCACAGTCTTAATGAATACAATTTGAAAACTCAATATGTTACTCTTGTGCTATTATAAAGGTATGCTACTATTTATACTGGAGTGCAAATTAAAATCAATATTTGCAATAGTAAGATGTATAGAGAGATATAAGAACGAACATGCTGTTACTTTAACTGTAATTACAGTGTTGCAACTCATACGGACACAATAAGTATAAGCATAAATTATAAGGTAAGTATGTGGTAGTTAAAGACATGTAATATAAAGTGTGACTTGTTGGTTTGCTTAGAACAAACCCTCAATTTATAAAACAAAAACTCCTTGAGTCCTACCACAGAGGAAGATATCAATACGTAAAGCAACTTGCTTGCGCTAGATAGGTTTTCATTTTTGCAACTGCAAAAAGGCTCAAATTTCACAGCCCAAATGGAAAAGCACCTACGATTCCATTGCCCCACAGTGTGGCATCTTATCTCTGTAAAATAAGCCTGTCTTTATTTCCTGTTGCTCTGGCAATGGCACAAGCCATTGTCACAGAGTTACACCTCTTCCTGCGGCTGACTCGGGATGAAATGTTAAGTTGTTATCTACAAACCTGTGGGTGTGGAGACAACGGCTCATTTTGGATCTGCAAGCCTTGTGAGAAAGAGAACTTATTAAACTACACTTATAACAAGGTTATAGTTGAAAGATTTGGTCAAACCAGCATATGAAATCTTGCCACCTAAACCTGTTTTTTTGTTTTATTTTGTCAAATTTTTCTGTCCAAATTGTTAAATTTCTTCTCAATTAGAAGTGTGACATCTCCCCATTGCTGTTTTCAGATTTTCCCACAAGTTTCCACAAGTGTAATTCAGTATAGATGCTCTTAGTTGCTGGGTACTTCAATAGAGTCAAGAATTTGTTCTTAAGCAAGCCATTTTAGAGTGTGTTTGGTGTTGTTGTCTTTGACATGTTGGACACTGCACTCCCAACTGCTTTGGTGTCATCCTGAAGGTTAGGCATTTTTAAGGTGCCAGTAAATCAACATCATGGCATACAAAAAATATCAAGCGGTTGAGGAGGGTGGAGGACTGATCCCAGGGGAAGAAGGTGGATGCTCTTAGGAACTCTCTTCAACCCCGGACAAAGAGAGAGTCATTTGTTTTCCTTGGACTAGGAAAGCCAAGATTACAATTAGAGATGTATTCTTTGTTAGCTTTCATTGCTGGATTTCCTTCTAAGACTCTAGGATAGCTAGCAAGTTTCCATGATCTAAAGAGGAAGTGAAATTTTTAATTTCACTTAAGGTTGTCCTGCATGCACCTGACTTTAATATACACTCTATCGTGCATATTTATCAGAGACATCTTGAAGAGACAGGTATTTCCCTGAAACCTCTGAGAAATTCTTTCCTATCACATCCAGAATGTCTGTAAGCAACAACAGAAAGTAAAGACTAGAAAATGGTAAGCTCTGGAGGTTTTTTTGGCCACGGTTCCACAGGTCATGGTCCACTCTGTGTTGATTGCTGAAGACAAGGATCACAAAGTTTAAAGTGGCACACTCGTTTCTCACACTCGAGGAACAGGATTACTAACGGAAACATATACAGACTCTCCAGAATCTGTTTATGTCTGTCAATTTTCATAAGCTACAAAGGTGTACCTTATCAATGTGGTTATTTAACCATATAGGATGATGAATTTTGCATGTCGAAATATTTTTTTGGCAAACTCATCAGATTTTGTGTGTTTCTTTCTAATCACTGGAGCCCCTTACTAGGATATCAATGAATAGTTCTTAATGAAAATCTCATACTTGTCAGCTTAAATCTGCAAGCCTTCAGTTCAATGTACTTTCTCCACCATTCAGAAAATGCTTACCTGCAATCTCCAGTCACTTTGTGTCCACATCCAGGGAGGCTGGCTGCAGCTCATACTGTCTGTACAATGTACTGTGAAGACAGGAATATTCAGGTCTCTGGAGATGGTCTTACCTGAACTACGGTGCTATCTGCTTTCTTCTTGAATCGCTGGAGAGCAGGAGAGTGAGTCTATCTCTAATAATTGATGTGACTGGTAAATCACCAAATCTTACAACAGATAATCAAGTAATTGCAAAAAGTTGTGTAATATTGGACTCCTTCCAAAAAGTGGCAATAATTGCTCTCATAGCTGAACTTGTTGAGAGGGGCAATAGCAATGCCAAGATCACAAGTTTGGGACTATTTACTCTCAGCTAGGGCTTGCACGATTAATCAAAATTAAATTGCATTCGTGGTAGGCAAAAGCTGCGATTTTCACGAGCAGCAAGGTTCTGTGATCAGTAGTAAATACTGCTCCATCCGAAGGCCAGAGGGCGCTCTCGCACTTAAACTCCAAATATGCCCCACAGAAAGAAGAAAGGTAATGCAGGTCGTTCCAGGAAATCCCTATAGCTGTATCTGAATAAACAGAAGATTGAACTTCTTTCATTGATTCAACATGACTAATAAACACACGACTACGACAATATATGGTTTATCTGAGTTCTTCTTATTATGATTTTCGTTATAATAATGTATATTTATAATGCAATGCTAATCGACATAGCCTTTATCACAGTTTAGAATACTATGAAATAATATGGTGCATGCCTTAAATATGGTATTTTGTTGGCCAAGAGGTTCATAAATGCTTCTCATGTTTGGAAAGATGTTTGACGCATGTTGTTTTTTCAAATGCACGTTATAAGCGTGGAGCACAGAGCCGTACTTCGCTGACAAGCCATGCATAACAGCTTTTATAATCGCAGAACGATTTCACAATTGCACTAAACCAGATGATTAATAGTGATTTCGATTAATCTTGCAACCTTATTCTTAGCCAATTCGTTGCTTGTTCATTGATTAGATTTCGGATCGCAAAAAGACCAGGTGTAAATGCCCTCCGCAATGCATTCAAAATTCAAGGTTTTGCGATGACACACTAAGTGTAAATGGAACTGTTTAACAAACCTGAGAAAATGCATGAAGTATAAAGTGTAAACTGGCCCTTTGATTCCCAGGTAACTCACATACTACTAATATCTGTATGTCTTGAATGTTTGGGGTGAAATGTAGATATTATTACTGCCTTTTAAAGGCTATTTAAGTTGGTCAGTATTTGTTCAACTGCACAAATTTAGTAAAAATGCAAAAAACATGAATTATTTGATGTCAAAAGTTGTCTGGAAGACATGCTTCATTCTTTAAAAGAGCAAAGGGTGCCAAGAACCCATTACCCCAGGGTCAATGAAAATATGTGCTTGTGGCGTTGTTTCTGCAGCACTGACCACTTTTTTATGATGTTGGTTCAGACTCACATTGCTGCATTTTTATTACATTGCTTCAGGCAAGTATTGCGGCGGTTCAGAATTTAAATGTCCAGTGAGTGTTGCTAAAATTTTAAAGCTCTATCGTGTTGGAAAATAACATTCCCCTACACCAAACCCAACCCTAAACCTACCCAATAGTGATAACGAAAGCAAAAGTGATATAAAAAACACATTAGCTGATGCATCCATCCTATTTGAACTTCCTTATATGCAGGTTTGAGCTGTTTTGTTGATCTGTAGTCGGGATTCGTACCGGAACGCTTCACCTCACATGCAACACCATATTGCATGAGCTACCGAGCAAACCTCCTGCATCAGAAAAGCCATACAAATGAAGTTGCATATGTGACACTAACATCCAAAAGTATCAGTTTTCGGATCTCACAGCATGTTAAAATTGTTTTGAAATCATAACAAAATATTATGCAAGGAATTGTGTGAAAAATTAGACTTTCTTGATGGAAACTCTGGACCTGTAAATCATAATTTGTCTAAAAAGGAATTAAAGTTGTCAGAGTTTTACTGCCTGTAGTGTTCAATTCAACTGGAAACAGAAGCGATTTGTACATATAGGTATGCTTTTTGAGTTTTGCAGAAACGTAGGTAGAGGCACGTGGGTAGCAGAGTAGATAATGAGCTGTTGCTGAGAGCACTTTGAGTTCAACCTTGCCTTCATTTTCCGTAACGCAGCCCAACTCCTCTGAGAGTTGGAGTGTGATTTTCATACGGAGGCAGAAGCTGTATTGTCCACGGGCCTTTCATGTAAATGAGCCATTTGATTTGATCTCTCTTTTCTGCTCCAGAGGTGTGTCACTCTGTTTGACTACACTGACTGTCTCTATTGTCTCCCTCCATCGTCTCTTTGTTTCCAAATCCACAAGGAAAGTTGGCTGTACACAATGTGGGCACTTCTCTTTATCTCTCATAGGGGCTATTGTGTTTCTGTTTTTAGGAGGAGTAGACCAGAGAGGATGGGAGGAGGTTACACACACACACACACACACACACACACCAATCTACACACATAATCACTGACAGTGGCCACATTGCTGAAGTGAAGCATCTCCCTCAGAGCCCCCAATTATCAAGACACTTCCTCTTATTGTGGGCTAGAGGAAGTAAGCAAAAACGATGTTTCCACGCCAAACGTTTAAAACCAATTGACAGAAAATGACCAAAAAGAGATTACAATACAACTAAAATGTTATGTTTATACAAGTGTTGTATGACAATGTAAATTAATGAATGAATGGAGAAATGACTAAGAGGAAGAAAGGTATTTTGGATATTTTGAGAATCAGTGTTACAAACGACTCCAGCTATGTCAGCATTTAGAGATGAGAAACACGAAAACATGTTTTTTTTTTTCTTGAGCTCAAGTGACCTCAACCTCCCATCCCCCATTCAGAGTATTCACACGCAAAAACACACCTTGGAACGTCCTCAGAAATGCTACACTCACCAAAACACGTGCGCACAGCTACCAACCCTGTCCATGAATCACTAACCATCTGCTGGTTAGAGAGAGAGAGAGACAGCTCTGTCCTTGGAGCAGGACGGCCCATAGGATCGTGACTCTAATTGAGGCAGCTGGGGGGCAGATTGTAAAGAACCCAAAAGGCTGTTCAGCTGGAGGAAACCACAGAGCAGCTGCAGAGAGACACACACTGAGAGAAAGAGAGTTAGCACAGACAGCCAGAGACAGATAACTATTATTCTTCTAATTGATTAATAGTTTCTCCAAGTGGGTAAATCTTCCTGAAACAGGGTGGACCTACTCTATTCTCAAATTTCATTATGAATAATATGAAGTGTACCCCTGTCCTTAGTCTTAAGCAATGTTACTTTAGTGTCGCTGATATTAACAGTTTGAATTCGTTTTCATTTAATATTTTGCTGTGTTTGTTGAGTTTTGTCATTTTTATTAGTTTGTATTTCAGTGTTATTTTCGTTATATTAGTACATCGATTTCAGCTAAAGGAAAATGTGAAATATTAGCAACAAACTGAAATAAAATAACTATAAAAATTAGTGCTGTCAAACGATTAATCGCAATTAATCGCATTCGAAATAAAAGTTGTTGTTTACATAATATATGTGAGTGTACTGTATATATTTATTATGTATATATAAATACAAACACATGCATGTATATTTAAGAAAAATATGTTATGTTTATATATTAAACATTTTTATCTATGATATAAATTATATGAATAGAAATATGTACATGTAAATACATGTAAATATTTTCAAAATATATGCTGTATGTGTGTCTGTGTATATATATATATATAATAAATATACACAATACACACACATATAGTTTGTAAACATATTTTGGATGAGATTAATCACGATTAATCATTTGACAGCACTAATAAAAATCAAATAACACATTTTAATAAATAAAATAAAATAAAATAAAAAGTAATTAATGGTATGCCCGGGTTTGAAATTAACATTTTCACTTACCAGCAAATTTGGCCACTAAATTATAAAGTTACTAGCCACCCAGAATGTCTATTGTCCAAAACAAAAATAACAGGAATAAACCAGATGATCAGAATTACTGCTAGATTGATTGGCTTTCAGTTTTAGGACAGTTTGTGGATAATTTTTAAATATAGCTCAAACCAAAATTAATATTTAATAGTAAACACGTTGAAGCTGTGTCAGATTATGAAGTGATTGGTTGTTTCCTCACAAAAGTCGGATTTCAGTGCAAAATGTGTTATAAAGCCTCTCCTCCATTGGAATCCATTATCTGTACTGACATGGAGTTCAAGTCCCGTTGTCAGGTTTTGTCACTTAGTGATGATATGTATACAGGCAAAACTTCACTCTAAGAATGAACAAATTGGCATCAATGACTTAGAATTTAGGTGTTTGGTCAGCGCTGTTGTGCTACGGGCATCTTGAGTTTGAATCCTAACTCGAGGACTTCGATCCTGCCCCTCTCTCTCTCCCAATTTGCTTCCTGTCAATTCTGATCTGTCCTATTGCAAAAAATCCAAATAATAAATATTTTTTTAAAAAGGAAGTTAGGTGTTTGAAATGAACAGTGCAAATAAAAAGACATAAATAATATTTCACTTTTTTGAAGCCACAACACTGAAAATGCACAGTATCCTAACTTCTAAAAAGTCAGTATGTACAAATATTTGTCCTAAATCATAATGTAACATGATTGAAAACTATAGGAACTAGAAATTGGCGTCCTGTAGAGCTGTAGTTGGGCCCTGTTGACCGATAACATGTGGCGCTGCGTACAATATTAGGAAAGTTGTGTTTCTTGTTTAGTGTGCGACCCTCTTTACACTTTGTTTTTCTAATGTTAGAGGTTCCTTGTTGGAAGGCATAATTTATGGATCATAGCCCACCAAAATTAGCTAGAGAGTTGTTCCCCCTTCAGAAACTCGAGCTGCGTCGAGATTCACTTTGGGAACGCCCTTGCGTGA
>NW_015505761.1:652088-652688 GCF_001515645.1 Sinocyclocheilus grahami | reverse complement strand
TCGTCCCTGAAGGCCCCCGAAGCTTCCCACCAGGCCCGTTACATCAAGTCTGTTTGGGAAAGCTTATCTGGCGGTAGGTCAGGCTGGCGCATGTTTGCACACCATGGCGGTGTTACAAGCATACCAGGCTGACCTGCTCAGGGGTGGGACTGCTGAGCGGTAGCAGCCCAAGCCATAGAGCTCCTCATATCGCCAGTCTCAAAAACAGAGCGTTGCAACCCGCACCCCTCCACAGAAAGATCGGGGGTCGGGGCGATGCTCTCAGTTGGGGTCTTCTAGAACGAAAACGGATCTGCGGACCGTTATTTGTCTAAGAGGACCTCGGCGAAATGGTCCTACCATTGTCAGGTCCCGAAGGACAGCCCACCGGGGGAGGAAAGGTTATCACCTCAGTATACAGTCCTGTATACTCGTTGCTTCAGGGCTTAGTGAGCTCCGACAAGTGAAATTCCCAGCTGCCGCCCGGCAACGGTACGGCACGGGAGAGCTCGCCCCCTCAAGTGAGGGTGCTACAGCAGTCAGGTCGGTTGTTCCTTCAGTGCCCTCACGGAGGTTCATTGATACCCCTGCCACCTCGGTGCTTCAGGGCTCAGTGAGCTC
>NW_015505761.1:642664-651700 GCF_001515645.1 Sinocyclocheilus grahami | reverse complement strand
GAATCCAGTTGTCCGCCTCGTTTCAACGGGGTCATCCCCACACTAGTGGGCCCCGTGCAGGCTCTGGTAATGGAACAAGAGAACAAGAAGCTCTTGAGGAAGGGGGCCATAGAACGTGTCCCTCCTCTCTCGAGAGCGTCCGGGTTCCGAAGAAGGATGGGGGAGGTTGCGTCTGATCTTAGATCTCCGTCTTCTGAACCGCGCTATCAAATGGCTTCGGTTCAAGATGCTCACTATCAAGCAGATAGTATCTCTGATCCAGTCCGAGGACTGGTTTGTTACGATTGATCTCAGAGACACTTATTTCCATGTTTCCATCCTCCCTCAACACTGGAAGTTCCTGAGGTTTGCTTTCAACCTTTTCACCTATGGCTCCTATCAAGACAGCCAGCTAGCACCTGGAGTGTCCATGGGGGAATTAGGTACGGAATTAGGTGTTCAAGTTCATGGTTCATGTATGTATGTTTAAAATACTTTCTAGCGAACACATTTACTTTGGTTGCAAGAAATAGTGGTCCTATATTTGATTTTACTTGCATTGCATTTAAAACTCAACTGCAGTCATTTCCTGTCTTCACAATTTCTGTTTTTCTCTGTACCAGACCGAATTGCACAGAACATCATAAAGTCCCACCTGGAGACGTGTCAGTACACAGCGGAGGAGCTTCAGCAGCTAGCCTGGCAGACGCACTCCTATGAAGAGGTCAAGATGTACCAAAGCAAGGTGCGAGGTCACTCCCTTAAAGAGCAAAGAGCTCAGTTTACATGCTTAAAGGTCCCCTGAAATGCTTAGAAACCCGCAGCGTTACTCTATGTGTTGACATAATTTTAACTGAAACAGGAAGACAGGGCGGGACATATCAAGCAGCCCCGCCCCTTTTTAAAAAAGCCAATAGCGTTCGTTTATATCACAGATTGGGATAGAGCCGTTCAGAGACGTTGAGCTCCATAAAGTCACATTTGACAGGGTAAGCAAGCCACAATCTCATCCATATTGCTATAAAATATAGCATTCTGTGTAGCTCCGATACTTTTTGTGGTCTGTGCCGACTTGCGCATGTGATCCGCTCCATGCTATCGTGTCTCTGGACCTAGCGTCTCTAGCGTGACACAGCGCGAAACCAGACTTATTTTATTCCTCAATGGAAAGCATATTTACACTGTTTGAATCGTTCCCTGTCCCCTATATAGTGCACTACGTGCCATTCACTGTACAGAAAATACTAATTCTGTGGACAAGTCACCGATTTCAGCCGTGGCTTCAGCGTCTACTTTATAGTGTGGGGGGCGGGGCTTCGGATTCTAGAGAGCATTTGATTGGACATAAATTTTGATGAGAAGCTGAAGTACAATGTGACGTCAAAAAAATAGCTGAGCTGTTTTGGCGGAAGTGACGAACTGCAAGCTTTGAATGCTTATATCTTCTAAATGCAAATTTTTTGGAGCACACTGCCTTATAGATAACCTTAAGACTAACATATTGATACTAACACCCAAAAAACTTTTGATTTCATGGGGACTTTAACTTTATGCAAATGAGCTGTGAACTTCAGGAGCAACTACCAATGGGAATGAAATCAGCAAAGCACATGCAATCTTCATCCTGTCAGAGAGCGTGTCAACAAGACGAACAATTTAACAGCATCAGTCAGTGTATACAATTTTTAAACTAATATTTTATATTAAAGGGGTCATATGATGTTGCTAAAAATAACATTATTTTGTGTATTTGTGTAATGAAATGTGTTCATGCGGTTTAAGGTTAAAAAAACACATTATTTTCCACATACTGTACATTATTGTTTCTCCTCTATGCCCCGCCTTTCTGAAACGCGTCGATTTTTACAAAGCTCATCGGTCTGAAAAGCGAGGTGTGCTGTGATTGGCCAGCTATCCAGTGCGTTGTGATTGGCCGAATAACTCAAGCGTGTGACGGAAATGTTACGCCCCTAATGTTATTTCCTCAGCGACCAGCACGGATCAGCTCTAGGCATGACGAAGCAGATATCATCCTCTTTTGGAAGACCAAACAAAGTAGTTTCGCTTTCACAACGAAACACACAGCGCCTTCACGACATGGCGGTGGCAACAACAATACTACTGCGAGAATAAAAGTTATGCCTTCTTTCTTTGCGTGAACATTTGGGCTGCGTTATGCAAATCTTCCCACATCGTGATGTAGACATGTGGGGGCGTGTTAGAACGAGCCGTTTTAGGTAGGTGTGGCTGACTCTTAACTTTTATAAAGAATATCTCTTTGGATTTGAGACTTTAGTCTTTGCAACTTTACAGATCTTCTTTATGCACCAAGAGCTTGTAACACTCCAAAGAGAAAGGAAAAATTTAAATCGCATCATATGACCCCTTTAAATTAAGACTATTCACCATAAATAAATTGTCAGCTTTTCTTCGGGGCAAATGGCTCTATGTCTGTCTTCTCCTTTGTGAGCAAACAGAGTTCTCTTCAGCCAGACGTACCGCTGGAAATTGACCTTATCCAACCCCAGCTCTCACACCAACCAGCGGTCTTCACCATGTGGGCTGTGGGCCTGAATGATTCTGTGAACCCAGATAGCCTGAGGCTTGTGCTCTGGCCAGACAGAGATACTGTAGCCACAGTGGCATAGAGCATGCATTGTTTCTATTTTAATCCATGCACTAATTTCATGTAAATACAATCTTTCCTTCCAGGATATTTTTTTATATTTTTCCTTTCCAATATTTTTATTGGCTGTTTATTAGTACTTATAAAGGACATATTCTGCATGACCATATTCTACATCCCTAATCCTAAACTTAACAACTACCTTACTAACTATTAATAAGCAGCAAATTAGGAGTTTATTGAGGCAAAAGTCGTAGTTGCTGGTTTGTTAATAGCAACTAACCTTAAAATAAAGTGTGAGGAAATCTTCTAAGTTCTTAAACTAACAATGACTATGTTTACATGCACCCTCAAAATGTGATTACAATGGGATTTTGGCAAAATTGCAAGTAAACTTTATCTGAAGTAAATAATACTTCGATCAAGCTGATGCGATTAAGCTCATAATCATATTAAAATATGTGGTGTATGCTGATTTCGCAATAAATAGGCAAGTAAACACCTTAATTGCATTATTTCTGACCAAAGTGCTCAGACGTGCACAGATGACGTGTGTTGTTCACACTAATTCATGTATGAACTCTGTGACATTCAGATGTTTTCCATCCACTCTGAATGGCTGAACTCTGTCAACACAATTCAACACAACTCACCGCCACTAGTCGTGAGGAACACGATGGCAGCGTAAGCAAACCCAGTTGCAGCAGCATTGCTATCACACTTCTATGTTCAGCATGGCACTGAATAATTAGCCAATACGTCCATAGAAATCTATTTTGCATTTGACATAAGCAGATTAAAACTGGCCATAGTAACACTCCCACTGTATGTGATTATGAGCACTGTGGTATGTGAATAATGGCGGTAAAAATAACCACATTTCATAGCAAATAATTACAATTGAGTGAGTCTTGCTCATGTCAAACATCTAATTGCAATTAAGTCCTTAGTCTGATTATGGGAAACAATTGCATTATTGGTGCACATGATAAACACAGTCTGTGTCGTTGTTTTTGTCCTGTGGCATTGTGAGGAATGGTCCTATCGTCCCTAGTGTGTTAAAAATGTAAAAGAATGGATGACCAATAATTTTCTCCTATTAAATTCAGATAAGACAGAGATATTACTTATTGGACCAAAAGACAGTACACCGAATCTCGTGGATTACAATTTGCAACCATCAGTGGTTGGGTGAAAAGTAAAGAAAGTGTAAAACTGTGTGTGTGTGTGTGTGTGTGTGTGTGTGTGTGTGTGTAGCATATAGAGTAAGGCCAGTGCAAGCTGTCATACTTTTGACTTAAAGAGGCAGCCTGCAGTCTGGAAACACAACACTCACTGGATAAAAGATCTATTGTGAGCTTCAGCAGTCTGTAAGGAGACAAAGCAGCATTGTCTCTCTCTCTCTCTCTCTCTCACACACACACACACACACACACAGTCTAAGATGTGGTCCATCATTACAATGCTAAAGAACCGAAAAACAACAGGAGGTGTAGAGAGCTGCGATGGAGTAAAGTGAAAGAATGAATCAGATGCTTAAACAGAGAATACAAGCGACTAACCTTCTGCATTGCTCTATTCGTGCTCCATAGCCATTGGCTATTCTGAGTGTTCTCCCAGCATGCTCTCTGATGTAGCCCAAATTTCACTGCCAGGATTCCCCATGGCATTACACAAGCAAAGACTGCAGTTTCAAAAGTAACAAGAGGCTCATTTCATCAGTTAGGAAACATGCATGTCCCTGGACAAATCTAATAATAATACAAAGACAGGGGCTGGGTAGCATTATAGTGTATAAATGTTCGATATGTATTCTGCTATAGTGTTTAAACCACAGTATATACAGCTTAAGGAAAAAACAATGGTCACTGGATTTATAAAATAACAGAAAAAAGATCTGCACACTGTTATTCTCCCTTTACTCAAAAAAGTTAAAAAATAACAACGTTTCGGTCAAAGACCTTCATCAGGCAAACACGCAAGTACTCAGATTCAAACAGAGTTCCAAATGATTACACCTGTTAGTAATCAAAGTCAATCATGTGAACAACTATAGTATATCACATTTAAAACAAGACAACCACATTGAGGCAAAAATTTAAATACAACCACAATATCAAAAAAATCCCCAACAAACTTTTTATAATTCTCAATTACTTGTCCTAGAATTAATCAATGCATAACTTTACAACACATACAGTGGGGCAAAAAAGTATTTGCTGGGTAGCATTATAGTGTATAAATGTTCGATATGTATTCTGCTATAGTGTTTAAACCACAGTATATACATCTTAAGGAAAAAACAATGGTCACTGGATTTATAAAATAACAGAAAAAAGATCTGCACACTGTTATTCTCCCTTTACTCAAAAAAGTTAAAAAATAACAACGTTTCGGTCAAAGACCTTCATCAGGCAAACACGCAAGTACTCAGATTCAAACAGAGTTCCAAATGATTACACCTGTTAGTAATCAAAGTCAATCATGTGAACAACTATAGTATATCACATTTAAAACAAGACAACCACATTGAGGCAAAAATTTAAATACAACCACAATATCAAAAAAATCCCCAACAAACTTTTTATAATTCTCAATTACTTGTCCTAGAATTAATCAATGCATAACTTTACAACACATACAGTGGGGCAAAAAAGTATTTAGTCAGCCACCAATTGTGCAAGTTCTCCCATAATAAGCTTCTCTTTTTAATAAGATATTGTTTACATCACCACCTCTCCTAGGTACTTTAACATGTTCAATTCCAATATACCTAGTACAAACGAGACTGTATCAACAATCATTCACCTTTAAATACAAAAAATATATATCAATTAGAAACATGAGTTAAAGTTAAGCTCTAAATTCAAACCCTTAGGGCAAAGAATATTTAGTGTATAAATATAATAAGCTTCTCTTTTTAATAAGATATTGTTTACATCACCACCTCTCCTAGGTACTTTAACATGTTCAATTCCAATATACCTTAGTGTGGAAAGGTTATGCCTTTTTTAATTAAAATGTACTGCTACCAGGTTTTTTTTAATAATTTGTGCATATACTGCTTCGATGTTCTGCAATCCTAGTTTTTAAAGCACGTTGTGTCTTTCCTATATAATCCAACCCGCATGGACATTTTATCATATAAATAACATTTTTAGTAGTATGTGATGACACCCTTAATTTTAAACTCCCTTCCTGAATGAGGATGAGAGAAGACATTCGTTTTTGTAGTGAAATTACACTGGGCACATGACCACAACTATAGTTACCCGAAGGGATAGATAAAAAATGAGTGGGTCGTTCTACAGATAAACTAACATCAGCTCTTACAAGGAGATCACGTATATTAGGAGAGCGTTTATACACAAACCTTGTGTTTTTTTCCAAATCTCCTAACTGCAGACTGTATCCAATCTTCATTGTAACCTCGCTCCATAAATCTGTTAACCAGATCAGTGCTTTGTTGTGTATATGACTGTTCAGTACTACAAATTCGACGTATCTGGTTAAATTGACTAATGGGCAAGCTACGTTTCAAAGTTGTAGGATGGTAGCTCTGTCCATGCAAAAGTGTGTTACGATCAGTGGGTTTTCTGTAAAGGTCTGTGATTATTTTTTTGCCATTCCTAATAACACCAATGTCCAGAAAACTAACACACGAATCATCATAATTAACTGTAAAATGTAAATGTTCATCACTAGTGTTAAGAAAACTGTGAAATTGTAGCAGTTGACTTTCAGTACCTGACCATAACATAAAAATATCATCAATATACCTTCGCCAAATTACAATATTTCAGAGAAATCAAACCGTAATCAAAACGTAAGTACAATGTATTTATTGTGTTCATATTGTATCGCAAAACACTTCTGCTGCTACTGAGGTGCATATGGGTAAGGTTAGGGACAGGTTTGGTGGTATGGGTTGGTTTAAGGGTGGGTTAAGGTGTAAGTGATGGGTCAACAGTGTAAGTATACATGTAATTACAGACATTAATTACAGATGTTATTATGCAGGTTTTTTTCTAAAATATAACTACAATGTAAAAGCAAAGCACTCCGATGAAGTGAGGCCTGTTTCCAGAATTGTCTATCCAATATTCTGTCGCCCCCGCGAAAGCCCCCTGTCTCCAGATGAACTCCACCCTCGTGGAGAGTCCTGAACCCAATGGAGAGCCCGGCAATCTCATCTGACTACACAGTGTTCCAGGATATCTTCAGCCAACAGGCAGCCACCCATTTACCCCTGCATCGGCCATGGGACTGCGCCATTGACCTGCTACCTGGAGCCACACTACCCAAAGGTCGAGTCTATTCACTGTCTATCCCGGAGCGCAAGGCACTGGAGCATTATATCAAGGAGCCTCTCCAACAACGGGTTCCTTCACCCAAGCTTATTCTTCATGGGCAAGAAGGATGGAGGCTTGCAGCCCTGCATTGACTACCAGACCCTTAACACGCAGACCGTCAAGCTCCCCTATCCACTTCCCCTAGTCCCGGCTGCCCTTGAGGAACTCCGTGGAGCTCACATCTTCTCGAAGCTGGACCTGCGGAGTGCATATAACCTTGTTCGAATCCGGGAGGGCAACGAGTGGAAGACGGCGTTCATAACCCTCTCAGGCCACTATGAATATCAGGTGATGCAGTATGGCCTAGCCAACTCACCGTCCGTCTTCCAGGGGTTCATGAACAAGGTTTTCCGGGAGTTTCTCCACCGATTTGTCATATTGTACATCGACGACATCCTGAAATACTTCCGGAACCTGCATTGTCCACAAATCTGTCCAAATCCGTGCCAGTGAGCACCCCTCCCCCGCCGAGACAACCCATCCACCCCACAGGCGCGGCACATCAAGACGCTGACCAGACAGCATGACCACTGCACAGGTGTGCCCCAGGCTGGCCACAACAAAAGGCCACACCAAAATGTTGATTTAATTTAGTTAATAGAAGTTAATTGATAAAGGAAATGTATTTATGACATTATTTTGACAGCACCCTCATTTTACAGCATTTTTACATAAGTGCCTAAAACTTTGAACAGTACTGTAGCTTTGCAGGTAGGTTTCTTGAAGCAGAAAGAAGTTCTTCTGTTATTCCAGACAGACTGGATGATGATCAGATCAGATCTCTGTGTGGAGCACTGGCTTTTGTCAGACAAAAATCTCACTGGATTATTACAATTAATGGCACAATGAATGTTTGAAAATGTAAAGTGATATTTCCAACTGACACACTACAGCAAAAATAGAAATAACTGACTTAAAAACATTTTTTAGTGTTCTAATAATTTTGGCCACCACTGTATGTTCCAAGTAATACTTTAAGAATACTTAAAGTACAATAAAGTAATAAGTAATAATAAAGTACAGTCATTGAATATGAGTGCCTATTGGATATATGTGTAACAAAGTTCGTAGTCATGGGAAGAAGGAGGCGGGATCCGGCGAACATTCAAATAAAACGTTAATAATAAAATAAACACAAAACAGAGCGACAGCCCCTCGCGGACGACTGTCGTGCACAAACAAAACCAAAACACAAAATAAAATCCAGGCCTGGTCCTCTCTCGTCCAACACGGTCGCCACTCCTCCCTTTTATCCTTCCGGAGCTCCTCTGTGAGACTCGAGACCGGTGAGTGGTGCAGGTGTCGCTCATTAGCAATTACTCCACCGGCCTCGCTCCATTTCCACGGCTCTCGGCCCCGCCCCTCTCGCCCCATAACCCCATCGCCCCTCGCAGGCCGGGGGGTACTCACGAGACTGCGCTCTACTCCCCCCCTCCCCCCTCCGGGGGAGCCAATCATCACAGCAGCGGCGTGGGGGTAAGGACAGACAGGCGAGGCGAGAGAAAAGGAGACGGAAGGATGAGGAGAGACAGAAACGAGAGAGGGGAGAGAGGAAAAGAAAAAAACAATTTTATGTCCGGTTCCCGGACCCACTGCCGCTTGGTCCTCAACCGGCTGAGAGGCTCTCACTCGCGGTGCCATGCGAACGGCCCACCGTTCCTCCGCCTCCTGGGGGATGGCGATGGCTCCTCCTATTGAGGGCAGTCGGCAGCGAGTCCTCTGTTCCCTGCTCCTCCCCAATCATGGCGGATGGCAGCAGGCTCCGGCCTCCTACACTCCTCCATCCCCTCCCGGACGGCAGCCACCCCTCCTCGACCCAGGAGCACAGCAGCGAGCTTTCCGTCCCACCTCGTCTTCCCTCGTTCCAGCACCACCGGCTCGGGCAGCCACCGGCTGTCTCTCCGCTTGTTCCTGCTGCCCGATCTCCTCAGCACCGCGAACCCCCTCAGCAGCGAGGGCTCTTGACAGCGTGCTGTCAATTACTCCACCGGCCTCGCTCCGTTCCCACGGCTCTTGTCTCCACCCCTCTCATCACAATATGCTTGGTCCATCTCTCTTTCTTTTTTTTTTTTTTTTTTT
>NW_015505761.1:638252-639891 GCF_001515645.1 Sinocyclocheilus grahami | reverse complement strand
TTACTCCACCGGCCTCGCTCTGTTCCCACGGCTCTCGGCACCGCCCCTCTCGTTACATACCCCCATCGCCCCTCGCAGGCCGGGGGGTACTCACGAGACTGCGCTCTCCTCCCCCCCTCCCCCCTCCGGGGGAGCCAATCATCACAGCAGCGGCGTGGGGGTAAGGACAGACAGGCGAGGCGAGAGAAAAGGAGACGGAAGGATGAGGAGAGACAGAAACGAGAGAGGGGAGAGAGGAAAAGAAAAAAACAATTTTATGTCCGGTTCCCGGACCCACTGCCGCTTGGTCCTCAACCGGCTGAGAGGCTCTCACTCGCGGTGCCATGCGAACGGCCCACCGTTCCTCCGCCTCCTGGGGGATGGCGATGGCTCCTCCTATTGAGGGCAGTCGGCAGCGAGTCCCCCGTTCCCTGCTCCTCCCCAATCATGGCGGATGGCAGCAGGCTCCGGCCTCCTGGCGAACAGGCAGACTCCTCCATTCCCTCACGGACGGCAGCCACCCCTCCTCGACCCAGGAGCACAGCAGCGAGCTTTCCGTCCCACCTCGTCTTCCCTCGTTCCAGCACCACCGGCTCGGGCAGCCACCGGCTGTCTCTCCGCTTGTTCCTGCTGCCCGATCTCCTCAGCACCGCGAACCCCCTCAGCAGCGAGGGCTCTTGACAGCGTGCTGTCAATTACTCCACCGGCCTCGCTCCGTTCCCACGGCTCTTGTCTCCACCCCTCTCATCACAATATGCTTGGTCCATCTCTCTTTCTTTTTTTTTTTTTAGTTTTTCCCCTTTTCTACAGAAATTCAGTTACTCATTTACCACAAGAAAAAAATAATAATATACACAAACATACTGGATGGATGAATCATTGAGCATGTAATATAATCATACAAGACAGTGACAGGAAAATATGAGTGTTCTAAATATGAGTGTTATTAACACTTGTGCTATTTACAGTTCCACACACAGTCTATCTTTCTACTCCCACGCACATACCCATATGCACACATATTCCCGGGATGCAACAGCAAGACCTGGCATGCTCAGGCTTCTGGGCCCAATCCACTTACGTAATATTCCTCTGTGCTGGAAAACAAGGGCCATCTGCACCTCAAGCGATTCTCCTGACTACTCTCTTGATGTGCGTGATTCTCCCTCAGATGGTCAACACTGTAGTCACTCAAAAAGAAAGCTTCAGTCCCCACTTAACCAATGCTAAAGATCTGCATCCCTCCCCTCACACTGTCCCTGTCCCAGCATGCATCATTAGCAGCTGATTGATTAGAGCTCTTTTTGGCTGGGTTCTGCTCACCTGCTGTTCCAGCCTTAATGAGGTGATGATGGAGAATAACACACACACACACACATACACACACAGACACACAAAACATAACACAGTCCTGTAGTAACATAGAAACAGTGTTCAATAGAAAGCTTCTCTACTTAAAATTTGCATTGTTAAGTAGTTTTAGCAATACCATATAACCTTATAACCTAGACTTATAAGACAATCTAACAAGACTATGCAATATATACTTCTGTAGAGTATATTGTTATCTTGATTTCAGTTTCACTTATTTAAATATATATATATATATATATATATATATATATATATATATATATATATATATATATATATATATAGC
>NW_015505761.1:619400-638182 GCF_001515645.1 Sinocyclocheilus grahami | reverse complement strand
TATATATAGTGCATAATTGCCAAATGCACAATGGAATGTGGCTACATCACCCTCCTTAAAATGGTGAAATTCACCTGTGAAGTGAAATTGCATTGTGGCAAACTGCACAGTAATCAGATCTGCAGGCAAACGGAGAACAGCTAACATTACCTAACATTAACTATCTGTGCTAGCTAGATAACAATGCACCTAAAGTGTTAGTTAATGTGGGATGTCGAGCCATTACAATTAGTAAGATTCAAACCTCCCCAGCGGGCATCTTGATGTCAATTTGATGTCAAATATAGGTCAAGACTTGAACAAGATGCTATATCATAGCATCATTTTAAATTTAGTTTGGACAGCATTTTCTTCCAGTGGTAATTTGGTGAATATAGGAAGTTAATCCCACACTGAAATTGGTTTAATGTATATCTAGGCCAATATGTTTGGCGTTCAATTTACATCAAATCAATGTCATGTCAAGTTTTTGACGTCAGTTTGATTTGCATATTTTACCTGTTTTTTGACGTCAGTGTCTGATGTCTTTTCAACATCAATTACCCACTGCGTCAGCCTTATTAAATTACACTATATAATTCACAATGCGGTTCCACTTTATCTCAAGTGTCCTTAACTACTATGTGCTTACATCAAAAAATAATTACAATATACTTATTCTGTTCATGTTGTATTTGCAAATCACTTCTGCTGCTATTGAGGTGGGATATGGGTAAGGTTAGGGACAGGTTTGGTGGTCTGGGTAGGTTTAAGGGTGGGTTAAGGTGTAAGTGATGGGTCAACGTCAAGATGCTATATCATAGCATCATTTTAAATTTAGTTTGGACAGCATTTTCTTCCAGTGGTAATTTGGTGAATATAGGAAGTTAATCCCACACTGAAATTGGTTTAATGTATATCTAGGCCAATATGTTTGGTGTTCAATTTACATCAAATCAATGTCATGTCAAGTTTTTGACGTCAGTTTGATTTGCATATTTTACCTGTTTTTTGACGTCAGTGTCTGATGTCTTTTCAACATCAATTACCCACTGCGTCAGCCTTATTAAATTACACTATATAATTCACAATGCGGTTCCACTTTATCTCAAGTGTCCTTAACTACTATGTGCTTACATCAAAAAATAATTACAATATACTTATTCTGTTCATGTTGTACTTGCAAATCACTTCTGCTGCTATTGAGGTGGGATATGGGTAAGGTTAGGGACAGGTTTGGTGGTCTGGGTAGGTTTAAGGGTGGGTTAAGGTGTAAGTGATGGGTCAACGGTGTAATTATACATGTAATTACAGAAATTAATTACAGATGTTATTACATGCAGGTATTTTTTTTAAATATAAGTACAATGTAAAAACATGTATGTACACAATAAGTGCATTGTACCAAATTATTAATTTAAATGTAAGTACATAGTAGTTAAAGCCACCTAATATAAAGTGGGACCCACAATGCTTTATGAGATGAGTAGTTCATTTATTCAGAAACGATTTTCTGATAATCACAGATGCAGTCACTAGTCACGTTTACATGCACCCAAATAATTCGAGCCTAATGAAACTTTGACTGGATTGAAATAAGGGACTTAAAATGGCCTAAAATTATCCATTCAACAGAAAAACTTGACACGGACTAGGTGCTGAAAAAAAACAACGATTATATTGAAAATTAATGGCGCAACAGATTTTGTGTGAAAATAAATCATACAAGTTGTTTATTTTGTTTAAAAATCTTATAAATGTATGAGGTGGCAAGGGGGGCCCAGCATGGGGCAAAAGGCACACAATATTGATACAAATACTTCAGTTAAAATATTTGTTATTTTTTTTAATAATGTCTAAGCTAATACTTGTTCAAAAAAATCACTTTGTACTATTTTCTGCTTATTTTGAAAAATAAAAGAATTAGTTTTTTGTTCAATAAATATACTGTCATTAAAATGTTAATATAAAAATATATTTAAAAATACAGAAACAAAATCATTTTAATAAGTAAAGATTCTGAAAGCACTGAAGGAGATCAAATAATAATTGAATATATATTTACAGTAGTAACAACAAATGATATGTTATTATATGACAATATAAATTTAAATATGATAGTTTCATTCTGAACATGGTGATTATCTCTAATATGGACACCCAACATAATATCTGATATTTACCATCTGAATCTAACCATGTCATGTCAACAGATGGAAAAGTCATCCATCTATTAATTATCATGTTAATTACTGTGTGCCTTTAGCCCCAACATCAGGGGTGCTTTTGACCCCAAATACCATACTTTTACATATTCTTTCGTTATTTAAAAACTGGATTGAACTGGATTGCAACGTTTAGGGTTCATAAAATAAGAACTTGACATCGGAGTGTTTTCTGACTGATGAAAATGAGTGCATGTAAACATACCTCTTGTTGGACTTGGAGTCGTATTAAAGTCAATGCAAAAACATACTCAGTTTTGTTTGTCCAGTGTAATGGAGTGTTTTCATATACAGAACAGGAGTGTCCCTAACATTACATAACGAAGTGAAGCGCAGGTGGAGGCAACCCTTATTTGACTACATTTGCTTGTGTTTAAATGGGTGTTGTGGAAGAATGTAGTCAGTCTTTTCCGACCCGGTTTGATGGAGGAACCGTCATGGAATTCCCTTTCCAGTGATAATTTGCCTGCCACCGTGCCATGCTCTGGGGTTTCCTCAAGAGATGAATGAAAATGTAAACAAATTCTGTCAGTGGTAGGGTGACCATACAGGCCATTTTTATGGGACGCACCCTTGCCAGGATTTCTATATTGCCTAAAATATCCAGGTTTTGGCTGTTTGCACTGTGCAGATCAATCGTTGTACGACATTATTTCACGAGAGCTATAGAGAGCAGATGACTCCTTATGCTTTCAAACCGCTCTCGCGGTACTTTGGTGTCATACAATGATCGGTGCGCAGCTTCAAGTCAGACGAACGAACGAACAAACACGTGCGCATCTTTGCATCGCTTTGATCGTTTTCACCTTCTCACACGCAACGCGCCACGATTGGTCAATTATGTACAATACCTGCATGTTATTGGTCAAATTACTTTGGATGTTTTAGGCAATATAAAAATCCTGGCCAGGACGTGTCCCGTATAAATAGCACATATGCCACCCTAGTCAGTGGAAGCCCAAGCTGAAGAGACACCAACACGCGACCTGAGAAAAACAAAAATAGTAAGAACCATTAAAGATTATAAGAGATGTGAAAGTTGTTGATCAGGTCCACTGTCATTGCTCGCAGCAATACCCTCCTAAACACTTCAAACCAGCGCGCTGCATGTGGCGGAGGGGGTCGTGACCCTGTCTGGCTGTGTTCTGGGGCTGCCACCACAAGCTGCTGCGTCTGCCTGTGATGACAACAGAGCCACTGTCTCTCCCAGCTGCTGCAGTCCCTATCAAAAGAGCACTGCACCCGTCCACAGAAACCAGAGGTGCTAAATGGTCTCTTTTTGAGATAATGTCAAAAAATGAGAAAGTCACAAAAAGAATAGAAGAGCAATGACTGTGTAACAACTAAAATGCTTGTTATGGCTTCACAAACACTTATATTTGCAAATGTGTCAATGATATGTTTATTTTTGAGCTAATAATAGTAATTATTAAATGGTTAGTTCCAGTCCTCGATTCTGATTGTTCAACAGCTTTGTTTTATTCACAATAAAGCACTGCTATGACCGCTTCACCCAGTGTATCACTGAGCAACACCCTTAGCAACACAAACAATCAATATAGCATCAAAACTGTTCCATGTCTTATGTCTTTCAGCAAATTAACTGTTTTGTAATGAATTATGAGTGACCCCTGCTGGCATTATACTGTGTCATCAACTTTTTTGGCCACACCCTTCCCACTGTCAAATGAACTCTTCTCATACATAGCCTGTAAAAATAGATAGACGACGTGTCTCCACTTCTTTCCACTAAAGAAAAGTGAAGCCAAAACATCCAGAGCCAGAGTCTGCACAGTAATGATTCATTTGGAGCCAGAGTCTGCACAGTAATGATTCATTTGGAGCCAGAGTCTGTGCAGTAATGATTCATTTGGAGGCAGAGTCTGCGCAATAATGATTCATTTGGAGCCGGAGTCTACACAGTAATGATTCATTTGGAGCCAGAGTCTGCACAGTAGCGATTCTTTTCGAGCCAGAGTCTGTGCAGTAATGATTCATTTGGAGCCAGAGTCTGCACAGTAATGATTCATTTGGAGCCAGAGTCTGTGCAATAATGATTCATTTGGAGCCAGAGTCTGGGCAATAGTGATTCATTTGGACTCAGAGTCTGTGCAGTAATGATTCATTTGGAGCCAGAGTCTGCACAGTAGCGATTCTTTTCGAGCCAGAGTCTGCGCAGTAATGATTCATTTGGAGCCAGAGTCTGCGCTGTAGTGATTCATTTGGAGCCAGCATCTGTGCAATCATGATTCATTTGGAGCCACTGCAATGCCTTTGCAGTAATGATTCATTTGGAGCCAGAGTCTGTGCAATAATGATTCATTTGGAGCCAGAGTCTGTGCAGCAATGATTCAGTTGGAGCCAGAGTCTGGATAGTAGTGATTTATTTGGAGCTCGAGTCTGTTCAGTAGAGATTCATTTGGAGCCAGAGTCTGCACAGTAGTGATTTATTTGGAGCTAGAGTCTGTTCAGTAGTGATTTATTTGGAGCTAGAGTCTGTTCAGTAGTGATTTATTTGGGGCTCGAGTCTGTTCAGTAGAGATTCATTTGGAGCCAGAATCTGCACAGTAGTGATTTATTTGGAGCTAGAGTCTGTACAGTAGACATTCGTTTGGAGCCAGAGTCTGGGCAGTAGCGATTCATTTGGAGCCATAGTCTGCACAATAGCAATTCATCTGGAGCCAGAGTCTGCACAGGAATTTGTTTGGAGCCTCAAAGTATCAAAGTCCCAAGGACACCACCCCAGGATCAAATAACTAACTAAAAGTAAACTTATTAGAAAAACGAAAATTTTAACATAAATCAGCATGATAAGAACTATCTCAAATGACGGAAACCGTCTTTGGAAAAAAAATATTTTAAGTGCAATTTTTCAGATCCCATTACATTACACAGGATTTATGACCTATACTGCATCCAGTCATTTAGACATCTAGACACTTTGGCTTCACTTTACAGGACTCGTGCGGCACACTTTTTCTCATGTGGGAGAAACGTTTATGTGTGCACGTGTCTGTGTGGAAGCCCACATTACTGTATTTATCATTCTGTTTCAGGTGTGTTACTGTATGTCTATCAGTTTACCCTGTAATGGCACTTGCAAATTCAAGATGTGCCGCAAATCTGTCTGTTTTAAACTAAAAAGATGCTGAGAGATAAGCAGAAAAGATATTTGAAAAAAAGATAATATATGATAAATAAATAAATGAATGAATGAATGAATGACACGGCGGATGATAACACTTCCTACTCTCTGTTTTTATATAAGTTCCATAAGATGAGGCTTGTTACACTTGAACATTCTCTTGCTATTCACTGTACTATCTTTAGCAGAAAGATATTTAATGAATTTACTTGAAAAAAGTAACATTAATACATACATTTTTGATTTTAACATTTGTATCATGTGGTAACCGTTTTATAAAAACAATAAGGTACCCGAGGCGTGCTCTATTGTGAATAAGTCACTGCTAAAGGGGTTGCAGTGACTCCGCTGCGCATCATGTATAGCAGCGCCCTTCAACCGTGACCAGACATTTGCCAGTATTCGGTAATACGATTTATCACGGTAATGAACAGGCACAATGTTGTTATCATGGGCACTTCAAAATGCCATGAATAATTATTACAAATTATTACGATTTCTTAATGCATTTTAAGAATACTTTACCCATCAACTAAAATGCACAACACCTCTGTATGCTGCGTCAAAGAGGCATGCGCACTCTGATGTAAACAAGCCCCAAAAAAGTGCACATTCACTCTCTGACAGCAGATGGCGCTGAAGGAACAGCAGAAATGCAGCCCTGAATACTTAATACTTAGACTTAATAGGCTATTCATTTTCAAAAAAATTTGATTCAATGATACAACATGCCCTTGATATTGTTTGAAAATGGTTTGACTTTTTATTGTTCGGTGACGGTCACACTTTACATTAAGGCTTCATTATTTAACATTAGTTAAGTGCCAATGAAAAATACTTCTAAAGCATGTATTAATCTTAGTTAATTTCAACGTTTTATAACATGTTACTAAAATCAAAAGTTGTAACTGTATAATTTAATGGACTTTTAACAAAGAATAACTTTTTTTACAAATGCAGTTGCTCATTGTTAATGTTAATGCATTAACTAAAGTTAACTAATGAGACCATTATTGTAAAGTGTTACCTATTTTTCTTTATAATTCTTTTGCACTTTAATCTGTTTGAAACATTTGTTGACTTTATACATTTTTGTGTATTGCGTTATTGTATTTAAATGTTCAATTGTTTTTGTTTATAAGAAAAAAGTAATTAAACCTGTTATATTATGACAACTTATTTCAATATCATGGTAATGCCGTATACTGTGATAAAAGCTTCAGCAATTATCGCAACATGAACATTTGATACCGTCACATGCCTAGCCATGCCTTATTCATAATACATCACACCTCGAGTACCTTATTACTTGTGATGCTTGCTTTTCCAAACACTTGACTGATACTACTTTTACTAAAACACTCCTAAGCACTTGACACGTTCACACATCTCGAGTTTACGTTTCTGTTGATGTCAGATCATTTTCTTTAGCAATGTCAGAGCAGTCACAATATTTACTGAGGAATGTGTTTTCAGGTGGAATAATTGGTTTCATGGGAGCTTTCCCCATTGAGCTTGATATAGCTTGTCTCTTTCAATAAAATCAGCATTCAGACATTCACACATTTCCTCTTCTATCACTTTCCAGTATATTAAACATCAAAAGCAGTACTGAAATTCCATGCACATGTAAATAACTGTAGTATTTGTGGTTCACTGAGCTTCTCTATATAACAGTCATAAAGTACATATCCCAGAGCAGCCGTTACTTTCACTGCATTATGGGACAACAGTACGAGATTGAAAGAGGTACTCAATGATGGTTGAATGCATATCGCTTTACAACCTCAGAGCTGTACGATATGAGGCCAAGACAAATGCACAAGACTGTGGACTGTCATTTATGAGGAAATTAATTACTTTTTGTGATGTTCATTTGCAAGAACCGTTCCAACAAAATGATTCACTAGAATGAATATTACTAGAGATAAATTCATTTAAGATTAACAGATTTGCTAGAATGAATCAGGCTTTCCAAAGCTACATATGAGAGAGAGGACCATATAGGACAGTGTTTGATCAGGGAGACACACAAAATGTGCAGTGCCAGGGGGCGCCCAGGACCAGGGTTGAGAAACAGTGATTTAGGACAAACCTACTCACTATAATGAATCAAAATTTCCAAAGCCACAAGGACCATTTAGGACCAACTGATTCAATAGATTGAATCTGATTTACCAGCATCAGAAAGAGCCAATACTGTGGTTGCTTGCCTCTGCTTGTACAGCAAAAAAGCAATACAAAGGGGTCATATGATGCGATTTCAATTGTTCCTTTCTCTTTGGAGTGTTACAAGCTCACGGTGCATAAAGAAGATCTGTAAAGTTGCAAAGACTAAAGTCTCAAATCCAAAGAGATATTCTTTATAAAAGTTAAGAGTCAACCACGCCTACCTAAAACGGCTCGTTCTAACACGCCCCCACATATCTACGTCACTATCTGGAAAGATTTGCATAACGCTGCCCAAATGTTCACGCAAAGAAAGAAGGCGTAAATTTTATTCTCGCTGTAGTATTGTTGTTGCCGCCGCTGAAACCGAAACTACTTTGTTTGGTCTTCCAAAAGAGGACGATATCTGCTTCGTCATGCCTAGAGCTGATCTGTGCTGGTCGCTGAGGAAATACTACAACTTCACGCTGTGGATCGCTGGATCGGCTTTCACCGTGGACGAAGCGGAGTCCAGCCCGGGGTCGTCACATGTGGTTGCCACAAGCCTCCTTCATCGAATCCGCCGGCCGTTCCTCACTCTAGCCCCTGGCCTCTGCTCACTCTAGGCTGCCGTGTGTGATGCTGTTTCGTTGTGAAAGCGAAAACTACATTGTTTGGCTTTCCAAAAATGGACACGACTAGAAATCAGTGGTTAAGTTGTATTTACAACACTGTTCCAGAACAGTTCAACCCAAATATTCAGATGTGTGCAGCACATTTTATGGAGGACTGTTTCCTGATCCTGGGAGAGTAGACTACAATGCCGGCTGTTCTGACTCACAGACTGTAAGTACATGTTTTATATTTAAAGAGTTTTTATATTTTTTATGTTTTATATTTAAAGCGAGTTTTTTGGGCAGTGTAGAGTAGGGCTTGTTGTTTGTCATTTCTCCGATCACAAATGCAGACATGGTTTTATGTTTACGCGGCGGGATGCAACACAACGCGTAAAACGACAGTATAAGTCATTATAATCCATAATTATGTCCCCACTGGATGCAACAAATGCCTGGTTTATAATGGCTTTTCTTGTTTTTGAATCATCGCTCCGGCCTGACAGGGCATCATCATCATATGGTAGGAGCGTAACATTTCCGTCTCACGCTTGAGATATTCGGCCAATCATAACGCACTGGATAACAGCTGGCCAATCACAGCACACCTTGCTTTTCAGACTGATGAGCTTTGTAAAAATTGACGCATTTCCCAAAGGCGGGGCATAGAGGAGAAACAATAATGTACAGTATGTGGAAAATAATGTTTTTTTTTTAATATTTCATTACACCAAATACACCAAATAATTTTCTTTTTAGCAACATCATATGACCCCTTTAAAAATATTGTTGCACTACAACATAAATCATTGGAATAAGTAACACATTATTCTGGAAGCAGCTGAGCTACTTATATTTTAAAGTGTCACTGTTATAGTGGTGTGCAAGTTGGATGAGAGTTCACTTGAATGAGGGAGAAATGTAGGATACTTTATTGTAACACATGGTTTATGTAAAAAGCAGGTTGAGTAAGACTAGTTTATTCAGTTTATATGCTTTAGACATGTAAAAACACGCACATTTCATCATTACTGGGTGCCGTGATAATAGCACGTGACCTCGTTATGTGATGACGTAAAATCGTTTTTTTTTTTTTTTAAACAAAGTGTCCAAAGGAACCAGTTTTTGTAGAAAATATTCAGACTTCCCATCACTGTCTGTGGGTAAATAATATTCTTTAAACAATATTCTCTGTTGAGTCAAGGCACAAACCGTGCCTATTCTGATTTTGGTGAACTGGTTCACCCGGTTCAGAATAGCGATTTGTTTGTCAAAAGTATAACAATGTATGAAACACGGCTCACACAGAAGTCACTTTCAATCCAAGCAGATTTCTGTTGGTCAGTGCGGCGAATTCACATGACCAACTTGAACATGAGCAAAGTGGTTAACGTTTTCACCCATGCATGAACTCTTGAGTGAATTCTTATTGAAATGACTGGATTTAGCCCTTATCTTTCACAGAGCAACGTTAAATGTGAGCACATCTCAAATGTGAGACAAAACGACACAGTATGAATGAGTTATATGTGTAAATCAGTGACCGTGCCACACTGTATTCATAAAAAGCTGAGTGATTACATGGTTGGGCATCGCTACTTCATGAAGAACTGAACCTGGACAAGAGCAGAGCAAAAAGAGATGTTATTGCTTTCAATGTAGCAACACACTTTCGATTGATATATTGAAGTAATATTGTCTGTGTGTGTTTCATAACAGGGCCTCAAGAGGGTGCTGGATTGTTTTGCTGTCAGTATTAAATGTCCCCAAAATTTCCACCGTCAAAACCAATTTCCACACACCCATCTTAAAGGGGTCATCGGATGCTAAAATCACTTTTACATGTTGTTTGAACATAAATGTGTGTTGGCAGTGTGTGTGCACATCTACCCTATAATGGTAGAAATCCCCCCAGTGGTTTTTATTTAATCCCTAAAAATAATATCCCTTTTTCAAATCAGGCCGTTCCCAGCTTCTTGGCTGTGTGATGTCACACAGACCCAGGCCCCTCCCACGATAGTTGATTGACACTAGCGTTTCAGCATTGACCCGCCCTGAGTGAGCTCTGAACAGTCCGCCATTGTTTCGACACTGGAGCAGGGACGTAGACAAGAGTGGCTCTTAAGCGATTGAGGTGTTTTGTTGTTGGATGTAATAATGAACATAGCAGTCGTCATTTACTCCCGACATCTGAGCCGCTGAAGACGCAGTGGATTACTTTCACTTTTGAAGGGAATGCGCCTCCCGATCTACATAAATGCATCATTCGTGATCCAGCTTCTCTTACAGCAGAACTGAGTATAAGGGTTTTTTTTATGAATCTTTGCAGTCACCTTTCCTAATAACGTGCTAGTTAGCAAGTTTTGCGGCTAAATGCTGCTAAAGTAAACAGTCTCTCAGAGCACGGCTTGTCACCCCACGGCAGAGAGGGGCGGGGTCAGCAGATCTCATTAGCATTTAAAGGGACATGCAACAGAACGGGTTGATGTCTGCAGAGCTTATTATAAGTTTAATTACGATAGTAAGAGCCATTTCCAAACATGAAGAAACATTTGAGAAGTTAAAAAGGTTGTAACTGCTGTATATACTGTATGGTAGTATAATTGGTTTGAAAACATGGGCGTCGCTAGGCCATTTTTAGGGGGGCTATAGCCCCCCCTAAAATTTTGCGATTAGCTCCATAAACTGTACACAAATTTGTGATCGCCTCAGTCCTCTTTAAATTGAATATGAAAACGGCGGCAGACTTTGATCGACTCCTCCCTGTCTTTCAGCGCGTTCTTTTTCAATCCGCACTTCCGCAGAGCGCAGCGGTGCAGAGCGAGAAACAGGACAAGGTGTGTGTTTATCGATAGATTGATATAATATCTGCATCTGTGCAGTTCTTTGTCATAAATCCAGTTTACAAAATATCATGGGGGAGCAATAATTGGTTCCCCATCTACTAAGTTTTCACTGCGTTCACCCCTCATCACACCACAGTTGTTTCCTCCAGTGAAAATGAAGCACATATGAACACATAATTTATAAAACGATCATGTTGCCATTTTCATTTGAAAATGTAACTTTCAATATAATACATATTCCAGTGTACACTCTTAAAAATAAAGGTGCTTCACGATGCCATAGAAGAACCTTTTTGTCTAAATGGTTCCATAAAGAACCTTCAACATCTGAAGAAACTTTCTGTTTCAAAAAAGGTTCTTTGTGGCGAAAGAAGGTTCTTCAGATTATAAAAATGCGAGAAAGAGATGGTTCTTTAAAGAACCTTTGACTGAATGGTTCTTCTATGGCATCGCTTGAAGAACCTTTAGAAGCACCTTTATTTTTAAGAGTGTATGTGGCAAAGAGGTTTGCATACTTGAGCTAAGGAAAGAGGGTTGTAGGCTACTAGAAATAAAAACAGTAACATTTTGTGTTTGTACAGTAGCCTAAACAGGTTGTGTGTGTGAGATCATGAATGCTTGAATTTGGCTTATTCAGTACTCAAATTTTATACCTATCTATGCAATACAGTGGAATACTGCAATAAGTTTAGTATACGACTCCTATTAATCAAACATTTTTCATTTTATATATATATATATATATATATATATATATATATATATATATATATATATATTGATAAAGCCTATTCTTCTGGCATCTCTGTGTTTTCCCTTGCCCTGCCAGCGGAATGTCACAGGAAACAGCATTCTCAACATTCCACGTCGTCTGATTGGTGGATGCATGCGGCGCCCATAGACACAGCCTCAGTTCATTGGCCCTGCCTAATCTTCAGTGCGTGCATCACACCGGAGGATCACTGGCTGTTCCTGCTGTGGCATATGCTAACCACACTCCCATATGGACCTCGGAGACTCTTTAGTTCCTGTTTTTGACTTGGCCATTGGTGGCAGGCTGTGATGTCTGGCTGTGTCAGGCAATTCAAGTCAGTAAAAACAAACTTGAAAGATGAATGTATCTCAAATTCCCACATTTCCCAGACAACACAAATAAATAAATAAATACAAATTGTTGCTTCTTGTTCAGATTAATTTGTTAAAATAAGATGAAACAACTTTTTTTTTTTTTGTTGACTATTTATTTTCATTATGTTCAATCCACTTTAGTTAACCTAAAAAAAATTGTGTTGGGGCTACATGAATACATTTTGTTGACATTGCGTGGAATTGCATTAAGAGTGACAAATGTTGAAATTGAGTGTCATTTTATCAACATTGGCTCATTGGAAATACGTGCCTCGACCTACATTTCTGCAAAACTCAAGAAACGTACCTATACATACGAATCGCTGTTGTTTCCAGTTGAAATGAACACTAGAGGCAGTAAAACTCCCACAACTTTTATTCCTTTTCACACAAAGTATGATTTGCAGGTTCACAGTTTCGATTAATAAAGCTTAATTTTTCATAATTACTTGAGGAATATTATGTTATGAATTCAAAACAATTTTAACATGCTGCGAGATTTGAAAACTGATGCATTTGAAGGTTAGCGTCACATATCCAACTTCATATACATGAGTTTTCTAAATCAATAGGTTTGCTCGGTAGCTCACGTGATATGGCGTTGAGCTTAAAGGGGTCATATGATGCCCACATTCCACAAGATGATATAATTCTTTAGGGTCTTAATGAAAAGTCTGTAACATAGTTTGGTTAAAATTTCTCAATGGTAGTGTAAAAAACATTTTTTTTTACCCTGTCAAAAACAGCTCTTTTCAGATCAAGCCGTTTTTGTAGCATTTTCCTTTAAATGTTAATGAGCTCTGCTGACCCCGCCCCTCTCTTCCGAGCTGCTCTCAGAGAGACTGTTTACTTTAGCCGCATTCATCGTGAAACGTGCTAATTAGTACATTATTAGGAAAGGCGATCAGTTCAAACAACTTGTAAAAGTGCATGTAGCATCCTACGACCCCTTTAAGTGATGAAGAGCTGTGGTACGAACCCCGAGAAACTACGGTTCAGAAAATCTGCGTAAGGAAATTAAAATAGCACGGCTGCATCAGCAAATGCATTTTTATATCACTTTTGCATTTGTTAACACTATCGGGTAGGTTTAGGGTTGGGTTTGGTGTAAGGGATATTTCCAACACAATAGAGCATTAACTTTTAGCGACATTCATCGGATATTTGAACACTAGAGGCAGTGTTAAACTCCCACAACTTGTATTCCTTTTCACACAAAGTATGATTTGCAGGTCCACAAAACCTGAAAATCATTCATCGGATATTTGAATTATGAACCACCGCAATACGTACCTGAAGCAACGTAATACAAACACAGCAATGCGTGCCTATGTGAACGTAACAAAAACGTGCCAGGGTCACGTATTGAACCCGCGTTTTAGCGCCACTCACTGGACGTTTCACTTTGAAACTGCCGCGAAACGTGCAGTATAAGGTACGTGATAACGGTGCTGCCGAAATGTATTTAGAGGCACGTATTTCCAATGAGCCTGGGTTGCATTTTATGTGCTTTTCAGTAAAGAGAAAGACTTGGTAGAGTTTATTAATCAGTCATTATGAAAAATAAGTGTTTCAATTAAGTTTCTGAGTTTTGAGGTTACCATTGTGCAGAAGAGTAGTGCTTTACTCAGTGAGTCTTAACTGTTAATAACAGTTCTTGGTCCCACTTTATATTAAGTGGCCTTAACTACTATGCACTTACATTTAAATTAATCATTTGGTACAATGCACTTCTTGTGTACATACATGTTTTTACATTGTACTTATAATAAAAAAAATGCCTGCATGTAATTATATCTGTAATTAATTTGTGTAATTACATTTATAATTACACCGTTGACCCATCCCTTACACCTTAACCCACCCTTAAACCTACCATACCACCAAACCTGTCCCTAACCTTACCCATATCCCACCTCAATAGCAGCAAAAGTGATTTGCAATACAATATGAACACAATAAATACATTGTGCTTACGTTTTGATGTAGGTATGCAGTAGTTAAGGCCACTTCATATAAAGTAGGACCCAGTTCTTGCCAACATAAGAAGTGCATCAAGTTAGATCAACAAAACATTATTTGTTTAAATTAACCTGTTTTAATGTTTTTGTGTGAACTTGAACTAATTGCTATTAGTCTTTTCGAAGATTCAAGTCAATTGAACCAATTGCTTTGTAAAATGACTCAGCACTCAAAACACTGCATGCTCTTGGTCAAAACTATGTAAATACAACAAAAACTCAGGCCAAAACATGCATAAAAACAGCTGTTACAAACTCATTGCAAATGTTTTCTTAAAAGTATAATACATTATTTGCAAAATAATAAAATAAAAAAATATCATTAAATATAATATGCGTTAAATAAGTGTTATTCATGTGTAGGGCTTGTTTTGTTTGTTTTCTGGAGAGCTAGTCAAACAGGCCAGTAAGAGGCTATTAACTACTGCTCATTTTTTTAATTACACAAAAGTCTCATTAAAATGCCCAATCCCACCCCCCTCTTTCTCCCACTTTGCTTCATGTCTCCTCTACACTGTCCTATAATAATAATAAAGGCAAAAAATGACAAAAATAAATATAAAAAAAACAGACACTGGTTCAAATGGGGGGCGATCTGAATAAACTTGCATGATTCGTGGCTTCACAGAGATCATTGTGCCCCCTTTAGTATGTTATTCTAAAGTTATCCATAGCCCGCTAAAGATGGGTCATATATTTGGAAAAACATACATAACGTTATATTTTTTTATACAATGAAAACGTAAGATTACCTACTACATTTGTCAAAATGTGTAGAATACATCACCACATTGTACGGAATAACACGTTACCTAATATCTTCGCTTGTCCTGGTAACTCTACAAAGTTGCTTTATAACATTTATAACGTTGTATTGTCCATGTCGTTATGACAGGTAATGGCTTTAAACTTATATGTCACACCAGATACTTCAACTGAAAATATAAAGTGTCTCTTTTATCAGTTAGCTGACCAGCTACCTGTGCAACCATCTGGCTTTGTATACCACCAGCTGATTAGCCTGCTAGCTTAGCATACTTCTAATATTGCCAACATTTTCGAAACGCTACAGTTTTATCCAACTGCTAACTAAAAGCATGATAAGAAAAGATGTACTGAATGTACCACTCAGCGCTCACTGATTTTTAACACCTGTGGCATTTTGTTTGTGTAAAATATCACAAAAATATTCTTAAAATAGAACTCTGTACAACACTCTTTAGGGAATATGATAGTAATAACATTTCTGAAATAACAAAATCAAATAGTTTCAAATATCTTACCTAATTATTAAAATTGTGTAAAATTGCATTGAAGTAATGTAACAATAATGCACACACTATTATTGCATTTACCTTCTGACATGACTAGAATAAATGCTTATACTGTAAATACTGCATGTTTCACCTACAGTTTTTAAAAAATATGCAATTTACTGCACAGCAAGCAGAATATTAGTATTCGATTCTGAACCATCAGAACTGGCCAATTTGAAGACACTGACAGAGCGCCAGATGCACTGTTATTGGCCCAGGTAAATCATTAAAGATCCCGCCCACATCCCATGATCCTTCACTTTAGAAAAGTTTTTTATTCTTTTACCAAATTAATCAGTAAGGACATTGAATAAAATTGAACAAAAATGATTTGAAGTTTTGATGTAACATAAAAACTGATCCATGCTTTTTTATTTAAAGGGGTCATATGATGGTGCTAAAAAGAACATTATTTTGTGTATTTGGTGTAATGAAATGTGTTTATGCGGTTTAAGGTTAAAAAAACACATTATTTTCCACATACTGTACATTATTGTTTCTCCTCTATGCCCCGCCTTTATGAAATACGTTGATTTTTACAAAGCTCATCGGTCTGAAAAGCGAGGTGTGCTCTGATTGGCCAGCTATCCAGTGCATTGTGATTGGCCGAATACCTCAAGCGTGTGACGGAAATGTTACGCCCCTACCATACTGTGATGCCGTGTCCCGGAGCGACGAGACAAAAACATTAAAACCCATTATAAACGAGGCATTTGTTGCATCCAGTGGGGACATAATTATGGATTATGATGACTTATACCAGGGTTCCTCAAATCTTACCCTGGAGGTCCAATGCGCTGCAGAGTTAGTAGCTCCAACCCTGATCAAACTCAGCTACCTGTGATTTTCTAATGATCCTGAAGACATTGATTAGCATGCTCATGTGTGTTTGATTAGGGTTAGAGCTAAACTCTGCAGGAAAGTGGATCTCGTGGTCCAGATTTGAGGATCCCTGACTTATACTGTCTTTTTACGCGTTGCGTTGCATCACGCCGCGTAAACATAAAACCATGTCTGCATTTGTGATCGGAGAAATGACAAACAACAAGTGCTACTCTACACTGCTCAAAACTCGTGTTTGAATCGTCAGTGGCAAATTCTTTAAATATAAAAAAACGTACTTACAGACTGTGAGTCAGAACAGCCGGCATTGTAGTCTACTCGATCAGGAAACAGTCCTCCATAAAATGTGCTGCACATATCTGAATATTTGGGTTGAACTGTTCTGGAACAGTGTTGTAAATACAACTTAACCACTGATTTCTAGTCGTGTCCTCTTTTGGAAGACCAAACAAAGTGGTTTCGCTTTCACAACGAAACACACAGCGTCTTCACAACATGGCGGCGGAGGCAGCAACAATGCTACAGCGAGAATAAAAGTTACACCTTCTTTCTTTGTGTGAACATTTGGACGGTGTTATGCAAATGTTCCCACATCGTGATGTAGATAAGTGGGGGCGTGTTAGAACGAGCCGTTTTAGGTAGGCGTGGTTGACTCTTAACTTTTATAAAGAATATCTCTTTGGGTTTGAAACTTTAGTCTTTGCAACTTTAGGGATCTTATCTATTCACAAACAGCTTGTAACACTCCAAAGAGAAAGGAAAACTTGAAATAGCATCATATGACCCCTTTAAAAAAATATAAGAATGTGTAGCTGTCCCGAATCCGGTCTATGAACTTCCGTTCACTCACCACCAGAGGTCACCCGCTCACTATATGGACTCTCACACTACAGCGACTGTTACACTATATCCTGGACTACATTTCCCATCATCCATTGCACTGATTGCACACAGCTGTAACCAATCACACACTCACCTGAAAGCTATTACACACACTATATAACACCCACTCAGGTCCTGTTCAAGTCGCTGAGTATTGTATAGTGTTTATCACTCTCCTAGCGATAGCTACTCTATGGAGCCAGTTTCTAGTTTTTCATAGTTTAGTCATAGTCGTGCCTTGCCTTACCTGTTTTCCTGGTTCCTGATTCTTGCCACGTATCTTGGATTAACCCTTTGCTTGCTGTTTCAAACTGTTTGCTCCTCGCCTGGGATTATGCTCACGTTTACAGACTACCCCTCTTGTCAATCCCTCTGGATTACGTTTGCTGTTGTCTGACTCAAGCCCGTTTAGGATTGCTCTTTTGTCTTGCCTGTGCCATACCTGTTTGCTGTTGTTCGACCCTGCCTGTGTTTTTGACTGTTTATTAATAAAAGCTTGCACATGGATCCAGGGGTGTGAAGTAACGCATTACAAATACTCACGTTACAGTAATTAAGTAGTTTTTATCAGTAATTGTACTTTTTTGAGTAGTTTAAAAATTGTGTACTTTTACTTTTACCTGAGTACATTTTAAGTGATGTATAGGTACTTTTACTCCACTATTTTCCTCCGTTTGTGGTCGTTACATGCTTATTTTAATTAAATTTGTATCCGTCAACGTGATTGGATAGAGAGATAGTAATAGGTCTCGTGACTTTCGTCAAATCAAATTGTGCATAGAAAACTTTAACCGCCAACTGTTTATCATGGCTGCTGGAAGCGCATTCTTCAAGCATCAATTCAGTCGCATCTTCCTCTAACTTAATATTTTAAGGTAAATTTCGGGTATTGCGTACAGTGTTAACTCCCGCAAGTGCCACATTCGGTAAATTCCCACTCACTTATAAGACAGCCTCGTCTCTCTCTCTCGCGTGCGTTCTGCAGCAATCACTTGGATAAGTCGTTGCTTGTGGAACTTGTTGACTTTTGATGAATTTGAGCGAGTAATGCGCGCTGTGAAAAAGTGTGTTGGAAACACAAATTGAGGACCAAATCTGCACCTTACTGATGACCCGTTGCGTTAATATACTGCATCTGTGCCAGTGCATGATGTAATAAAACTGCAGCTCGTTAATAAACGTTTTTTTTTAATCCATTTTATACAAGCCGCCTTCATTTAGCAAGTGCACACGCGCATAAACAATTTTCAAGTTCAACACTTTTTGTTCCATTCAGTTGTGGATGCTGCTGATTCACCGAGACCGCCGCGGCTCAGCAAAGAGACGTGTGTGTGTGTGTGTGTGTGTGTGTGTTTTCCTTTGAAAAAGTTTCCCCAGAAATAACTCGCTATATAATGCATTTTTCCTTACAAATTGTATTATCAGCATAACAATTCGAGTAAATGTGTACAAGGTATGGCATGATGGCATCCTTCTAGAACAATGTGCATTTATGTTAAAATTGTAACATAAATGATCAAGTTTAGTTATTTTTATTTCTTTATTGCAAAACGCTAAAACTGGCACCGTTTTGGAGAGAAATGGGCTCTCATTTGAACCCATATCATGGTGTGTGATGCTGAACTATGAGTTTCT
>NW_015505761.1:608719-619320 GCF_001515645.1 Sinocyclocheilus grahami | reverse complement strand
CTTTCATCTCTTCTTCAACTGAATACTGTTTCCGTGCTGTTTTGATGTATTTTAAATTAAAACTGCTGAATGATAGATATTCTTTATTCTTTATGACAAACAAGAAAATGTGAATTACAGAATGTACAACGTTTTTAAAATGTATAAATTGCGGTGTACAGCGTTTATTATGAGGGGGTAGAATCATGAGTACTTTTAAATGGGCTACTCTTTTACTCTTACTCAAGTAGTTTTTTGGACAAGTACTTTTACTCTACTCACACTACATTTTTTGGAAGGTAATGGTACTTTTACTTGAGTATATTTTTTCAGTACTCTTTCCACCACTGCATGGATCCACACACCTCTCGTCTCGTCAGCTCCGTTACAGTAGTTACCCTTGCTAAGATGCCTTGACTTTGTGAACACGAGCTCTTGCTTGAACTCCTGACAGGTTAAAAAGGGCATCTGCTGTAATTAGCATAGTTGTGGAAAAGAGATTCTCTGACACATTTACGGAATCGTTATCAAGAGATTTCGGATGCACAATTTTTGTCAATTGGGGCAGCTATTGACCAGTGTTCTTTGTGCCCCATCCATTAAGTATAAAAAATTATATAAAAGTATTTAATACTACTAATTATAAAGCAAAGCAATTCTGAACTTTTTGTTTTGCAAATAGCTTATTGTTTTCGAAGCGTTAGAAGCATCCATACGCTGGTGACGCCTGCTGGTCAAAACTGTTATGCAACAAAAACTCAGACCAAACATGCATAAAAAAACTTTTACAAATACATTGCAAATGTTTCATTAAAAGTATGTCTCATTACCATAAACACTGGTTCAATGGTTTACCACTAGGAGGCGACTCAGAGCACTCGCATGATTCATGAGTTCACAGAGGTTAGCTTAAATACCTTCTAGTATGTTATAAACGTAATGTTCTGTTTATTATAAGCCCGTGCCTTTAATATTTTGTTCATAATATTTTGTTTTCTTTTATATGTATACATTGACTTTTAACATCCAGATAGGACCTACATGACGACATTTTCACAGGAATTATTAAAACAAGGTATGTGGCAAGCTGTATTCGTATATACATTTAACAATAAATGTTATCGGCTTCATATATGCAAATAAGAATGTTAACCAAAAATTACAAATGTGTGAAATCTCTGAACTTAATTCTTCACTGAAGGAGACCAAATCAATGTTCTTCTTGTCTTCAAAGTCATTTCTCACTTTTGCACAACGCATTTATGCATAAAAGACCAGTGAGAGATTCATAATAGGAGTATTTAACCTGCGAGAGAAAGGAGAGGGAGAGACTGATTCATGTTTCTCAGTGTCTAAGCTCCAAGAAAATCACCAGCTGCCTCTAAATCGCTGTGAAGAGAGAGAGAGAGAGAGAGAGAGAGAGAGCAAATGCAGTCAGCTGATGTCTGAGTGGAAGAGAGGACTCTGTGCCCAGCGAGACGCCCAGATAACATGAAGATAACTCACAGTGTAGAACGCCTGCTCAAATGTCATCTGTTCTACATAATGAGATACATGACAGCGATGGAGTGCAGGCAAGAGAGCAATAAAAGTACTAAAGACAAACAGTGTACAAAGCGCAATCATACATCTGAGCTAATGAAATCCTCTAGTCTAGAGTGCACATGCAGTTTAGACAACACTGGGAATGACAGTATTGTTGCCTCACTTCAGCTAACAAAAAAAAGGAAGACAATGAAAAAGAAAAAAAGGATACAATTTGTTGCCTGGTTTTGTTGGTTAACTTGTGTTATTGTCAAGTCAAGTAACCTTTATTTATATAGCACTTTATACAATACAGATTGTGTCAAAGCAGCTTTACAGTGTCAAACAGGAAAATAGTTTGTCAATAATGCAAGAGGACAATAGCAAAGAGTCATTTTTCCAGCTAAGGTCAGTTCATTGATGATTCAGTCATGTCATCGTCCAGTTCAGCTCTCTTCTGTGCAATCAGTCAAGCGTCCCCAACTAAGCAAGCCAAAGGTGACAGTGGCAAGGAACCAAAACTCCTTCAGTGACAGAAATGGAGAAAAAACCCTAGGCTCAGTTGGGGGCCAGTTGTCCTCTGGCCAGGAGGCAGGTTATCATTTTATTAATGTTTTTTTGAAACATAAACTTTGGTCTTTCCTCATTCAAGTAGATTGAAATTATATTTGCATGACTAGACTACAGCTGAAGTGCTAACCAAGATGGTCACTGAGTAAACTGATTTGTAAATAAATTAACCTTGAAATGTTCCTACCACAATGTGACAGTGAAGTGTTTTTAGAAAAGGCAAGCTTACATTTTCATGCGTCTAGAAGAATAGACTGCTGAATTTCCCAGCAGGACCTGACAGTAAGGACCCATGTGACTTTGCTAACTCAACAGCAGCTATACTCACAGAATTAATGGCGTAAGCATTGAAAATATGACAAAAATCTGTTTTGTGGGCTATATTCACTTTACATTGTTTACCGGAAATTATATTTTGTTACTGGAAAAGTGGTGAACTCCATTATAGACATAAAGCCACAGTAGCACTAGACATTGAGCATACAATATTTCTTGATAGGACGTCACATTCTATTGAAAAACTAAAATTCAACACAGAACAATGATAAATCCGAAATGTAAAAATCTACTCCTGCAGTGCTGCAGTTTTAATCTAAGGTTCTTTTAATTCTGCTACGAAGTCATGCTGTGGCATATCGATCTTCTATTGGTCACACGGATTCACATGATATGAATTCGCAGATCAGAGTTCACCAAACTTGAAATTTGGAACACAGTAAAATGCTAAACTTCTTTGCATGAGCTTGCGTTTCCACTCTCATGTGCTCACATGCATATGAATAGAAGCCATATGTGTGACTGACTCTTAACCCTGCAACTACATGTCAACTAACTCTAACTAGAGGATTAGTAAAGTATTAGATTGGGTCAGGGTTAGGGTTAGTAGAATAAGTTGACATGTTGCAAAGTTAGTCAGTGGAATATCTGTTGTCCATTAAAAAAGTGTTGAACAAATATTAAACAAACATGTTGATGTTTGCATCACATAAGCAGCTGCAGCTTCTGCTGCAGTAAACTTGCTCGGTAGCGCACCCGGTACAGTGTTTCACTCATGATGAGGAGCGCTCGTGCAAAACACAAGTCAAGACACTTGATCAAAGAGCTCAAATACTTGTAGAAGCAAGCTAAAATGGCATGGTTGCTTCTTCAAATGCTTTTTATCTCACATTTTCTTTTGTCAATGCTATCGGTTAGGCAAGGCAAGTTTATTTGTATAGCACATTTCATACACAATGGTAATTCAAAGTGCTTTACATAAAATAAAATAAAAACAATAATTACAACAATAAAACAAGGAATTTAAAAACTTTGAAAATTATTTAAAAAAAAAATTGATTTAAGAGGTTTAAAATGAATTTAAGAAAACGATTATACATATAATATAGTGCAATCAGTTCGGACATCGCACAGTGCTCATTCAATAAATGCACAGCTAAACAGATGTAGTAAGCAAAAACGTCCGAACGGTAGCGAAGCCGGAAGCCAAGAGTGGTTAGGTTTATGGTAGGTTTAGGTTTAGTCTAGTTGCTACGTTATTTTCAAATGCAATACAGCATTCACATTTTAGCACAACTCATCGGACATTTAATTACTGAACTTCCACAATACGTAATGAAATATTTGCGGATTCACATCCATTTGGTTGGGATATAATTGAACGTTCTTTTAGTGTCACTCACTGGATATTTCACTTTGAAATTGTCAAGTGTTGAAGTGTAAAAGAAGCAATGTAATATCATTTTGCAGAAATGTCACCTCAGGCATGGTTTTCCAATGAGCTTGGGCTGCTAATTTTGATCAGATCTAACTATTTTTATTAGTGCTGTCAAAGATTAATCGCGATTAGTCGCATCCAAAATAAAAGTTTTTGTTTACATAATATATGTGCGTGTACTGTGTATATTTCTTATGTATATATAAAAAGACACACATACAGTATATATTGTGAAAATATTTACGTTTATACATTTACATATTCATAATCTTATATTTTATATTATATATAAATAAATTTAATATGTAAACATAACATATTTTTCTTACATATATACATGCATGTGTTTGTATTTATATATACATAATAAATATACACAGTATACACACATATATTATCTAAACAAACACTTTTTATTTTGGATGCGATTAATCGCGATTAATCGTTTGACAGCACTACATTTTATCAATAGTTTTCAGCATTGAATAAATATTAGTGTATTTGAAATTTCTCCCAACTCATTCCACAATCTTTTTTCCAGTGAGTGTTTATCTGTGAAGGCCTTAGAAGTTAGAACTCAGCCAAAATGATGTATCTTAAAAGAAGGCACCATTGTATTCATCAGTGTTTCGAACAGCCTTTGCATAAAGAGCATGCCTATGATGCCTTAAAATGCTGTTAATGTAGGCAGCTCACTATGTGGAATATTATGAGTGTGCGCATGACTGATTTAGTGTGGCAGATCTGTCTGACTGTACCTCTCCAAATATAGTTGAGTTTTAATTAGAGGAAATGACTAGAGAGCTGCTGGTAGAGAGGCTTGAACCACAAGGGGGGAGGGGGGAGTTAATTAAATCAGCTTTGTTGTCAGAGATGAACTAAAAGAGTCTTATCGCTTACTCTGAACGTGCTGGGTGACTATTTTCCACATGTTAAGAGCCCAACCTCAGCACAAGAGCGCTCATCTCAGCACATGAACTGTCTGTGTTTCTCTACGTTTGACTTCCACCTCCACTAGAGTGGCAGCGGGAGATCAGAGCCTGTGTAAAATGAGTGAACCGTCTGATGAGGGTTAAAGAGGACAATGTGTCCTCTGGGCTACTGAGAAAATGAGCTCTATAATAGTATGTTGAGTTCAGTTACACAAGATGATCTGTCTATGTCCTCTAGTGATCTCACTCTCTGCTGTATGAGGTCTCTATATACGTGTTAGTGCAAAGATGGGTTGAAGTCAATATAAAAACTGGCCTTTCTTAATAATGCATATTTCTCTAATTATTATGCACCGTAAAATTAATTTGTGTCATTTTTCCTCACTGAATTTTATTTTTTATTCAGAACTGTTTTACATTATGGAAGTAAATATAAGTAGGGAATGCCAATTCAGGTTAACTTTAAGCTATTTTTATTCCACCTATAGAAATCCAGGCAATCAAACCCTTTACCATGTCTTGAAGAGCCGGTCTCGATTAGTTTTAGCTTTAACTGTGGACCTTTAGTTGTCATGAATTGAATGGTCGCTTGCAGTAAAGTAATGTGACGATGTTATAAGGTGGTCAAAGTAAGTCGTATTAGCTGGGTTTGTGTGAAGTTAACTAAGATGAGTTTGAGAGCTGTGCAGGCAGCACGTCTCAAGGTCAGTGGCATAGATAGAGAAGTTGTGTTATAATGTGGTGAGCACTGCCACCTGCCTTTATACACTGGAAAACAACATTACATCATCAATTACATGAAGGAAAAAATCCTTACAACAAACCTTAGTTCTTAACATTTTTAAACTAATGGAGACATATGTAGATCATTTAGATGTATGTTTAAAAAAGTTTATATTCTAGAAATTACTTAAAGGGATAGTTCACCCAAAAATGACAATTCTGTCATCATTTACTCACCCTCGTGTCGTTCCAAACCCGTCTGAGTTGCTTTCTTATGTTGAACACAAAAGAAGATATTTTGAAGATTGCTGGTAATCAAACAGTATCTGAGTTGCTTTCTTATGTTGAGCACAAAAGAAGATATTTTGAAGATTGCTGGTAATCAAACAGTTGGTGGTTGCCATTGACTTCCATAGTAGGAAAAAAAAATACTATGGAAGTCAGTGGCAACCACCAATTGTTTGATTCATACAGGTTTGGAACGACATGCGGGTGAGTAAATGATTTTTTGGGTGAACTATCCCTTTAAGTCCAACATTCACATGCGTCAAAAGGAAAATTTTAGGTAAAGTTTTGAGGTTTAGTCGACCTCTGCTGGTTTAGCAAGAAACTGCAGACTCTTAGATTAAGAAAGTGCTGTGGATTCCATGAAATATTAATGTTCTGTTTAAGTTTAAGCAAGTATTGTGGTAATAAAAACCAAACAAATCTGTCATTCCATACATATAAGCTGCATACATGTAATTTAATAGAAAAGGTAACACTTTATTTCGATAGTCCACTTTAGACATTCTATTAACAGTACGTTACTTTGCAACTACATGTCAACTGGCAGTTAGTAGAGTATTAGTAGACTGTCTGCTTAATATCTTCTAACACTTTCTTTGTCAACTTATTCTACTAACCCTAAACCTGCCCTAACAGTCTACTCTGAGAGTTAGTAGACATGTAGTTGCAAATGAATGCGAATTAGTTGACATGTAGTTGACATGTAGTTACAAAGTTACTTATAGTTAGTAGAATGTCTAAAGTGGACTATCGAAATAAAGTGTAACCATAGAAAATATATTTATATATATGTAAAGCTATTCTTTAATTGCGACTAAAATTACTGCCTTCTTATTATTCACTAGCGTGAAATACTTGAACTCTTAAGTCACAACTAAAATTGTATAAATGTCTTTACGTTACCATTCACAAGTTTGCAGTCACATTGCTATTGTTGTTGTTTCTGACGATTTTATTCAGCAAGGACTCATTGAATTGTTAAAAAAAAATGACAGTGACAGAAAACAAATGAACACAGCCATTATGATGCAGTACGTGCACCCTTAATTTAAGCTTGTGTGTAATCAGTGTAATCTAGGTGCAATCATTCTAATGAAACCTTACCAGTTTGATTTATTTAACTGAATTAGTATCAGCGCCACTTTGTTCAGCTCTATCTAAGATCAGATAAAAATACAGCAGGACAGCAGACCACACTGACCGTAACAGATCATATTTACTGCTCCATAGCAAAACACATCAAGTGATTCTGAGAATCGTGTTTTGAGAAACGAGAACCTCCACATCCTCCCCCTGATGTGGTTCCCAACATTGTTCCTGGAGCCCCCTCAACACTGCACATTGCATCTCTGTTCCCAGGGTGTGTATGTGGGCACAGTGTGTAAGTGTAAAGCCAAGTGCCAATCCATTCCATCATTCTTTCCGAGAATCATGTTCTGCGAAACATGCACCCACCCTCTCAGTCACCAACGTTGATTTAGCTTGTATCCCTAGGGTGTGCATGTGGGAAGACAGGTGCCAAACTGTTGTGGTCAGCTGGTAAATAACCATATCTGACAGCATTTATTGCTCCTTGGCACAACAGAGCGCAGACACGTCAGGCCCTGTCTGCATTCTGAGAAACACCCTGTACACTCTCCCCCTGACTTCACATGGTTCCCTGGGGAGTCACCAGTGCTCCTACACCCAATCCAGTGATGTCTGATGCAATTCTTTGGCAGTCAGTCAGTAAAAATCTGTATCTGATCATATTTCCTACTCCACAGCATTTTGGTCGCAATATTCTATTACCAGAGTATGCAAACTCTGGTAATTGCTTGCTATTTGGCTAATGATAATGATGCCACAATTACATTTCCCCATCTAACTTCACTCTTAAAAATAAAGGTGGTTAACCAGCGATGCCATAGAAGAACCATTTTTGGTTCCTCAAAGAACCATTCAGTCAAATGTTCTTTAAAGAACCATCTCTCTCTTACCTTTTTATAATCTGAAGAACCTTCTTTCGCCACAAAGGACCTTTTGTGAAACAGAAAGGTTCTTCAGATGTCTTTATGGAACCATTTAGACAAAAAAAGGTTATTCTATGGCATCGTGAAGCACCTTTATTGTTAAGAGTGTTCTCCAAGCTTTCTAAATGACTCTTCATGAAACACAGACAATATAAACAGTGTTGGGGGTAACGCATTACAAGTTACGTAATCAGATTACTTTTTTTTTTCAAGTAACTAGTAAAGTAACGCATTACTGTTACATTTACAAGAAAATATCTGAGTTACTTTTTTGAAGATGTAAACCAGTTACTTTGTTTTCCCATGTATTGACTGACAGCTCTCCTGTTCTCATGTTAAGAGAAATCGGGAGTGAGATGCAGAGGCATTGCGTGCGCTGTGTGAACGAGGCTTACTGTAGTTCTAAATATGAACATGCATTTACTCATCTCACTTGCACAAAAACAGATTCAGTATTCCTCAAAATGAATATTTTTTAATTATTAAAAATATACTTGCAAGCCCAGCCCAGATTTAAAAAGTAATGCTACGCTTTAATTTCCATAAAAAGTAACTAAGTAACGTAATTAGTTACTTTTTTAGAGAGTAACGCAATATTGTAATGCATTACTTTTAAAGGGTCATGAAACCCCAGACTACTTTTTCTGAGATTTTAGCAGAGGTGTTTGTGTTGCGTTTGCGCTATTCTCATCTTCCGGGTTTAAAATCTACATTGTGTTGATGTCACAATTTGTGACGTGGCAATGGACTAATAGTACATCGATGATGCGTCGGTGTCTATTAAATTATTCATGAGACTGCATGTTCTTATCCTATGAGAAGACGCTTCGCTTAATTATTCACAACAGCATGTGTTGATTTGCTATGACAGACGCTTCAGAGTCTGTGAGATGACATCGCACACATTAACTGAGAGAAACATTCATGGATCGAAGGCAAACATATAAAAAATGTGCGCAGTAAAGGCATCTATGGTAGTTCACGTTAGCCAAAACACACAAGGAAACATGTTGATAAAAAAACTAAATATCGTCTGCAATCACAGACATTCGCATTCGGCCGGGATTAGTTTTCTCAGAGGAGTTTGCACACACAATACATCCACTATAGATGACACCAGACAAAGAACATGAGAAACACTGGGGTATAAATACACAAGGGGTGATTGGCAAACAAGACACACCTAGAATGAATCAGGGACTAATCAACAGGAAAGACTACAAACTAACTACAAATAAAGCACAGGAACCACTTCAACATAAAAGTCCAAGGACAGACGCAGAGTACATGTGGCACAAGCTGCAGCTTTCTTTCACCAGCCTGACAGAGGGATTTAGGGTCACTAGAGTCAGGGAGGTGTTACACTAGAGCATCACTATTGGAGAAACGGTGTGGTGGAGACATGAGGCAGTCAAGCAGGCAGAACCAAAGCTGAGACATGGCATCCTGGTAGTCTCTGTGGCAGCAGGACGAGCCAGGCTGGGTAGCGTTAAAATATCTCACTATGAAAAAGCCCAGGGAAGAGAGAGAGGTCAACTGGTCCATGTAGAGACCCTGCAGTGGCAGAAGAGGAACAATGGAGTAGGGCAGTGGCTATGTGCAAGCAGGGAGCCTCGACTAATTGGGACAGAACAGTGACCCAGAGATCTTTGGAAGACAAAATCAGATAAACTAAAATTCCTGATCCAGTCCGTGTATGATGTCCTTCCAGGCTCATTTCACTTGTTGTATCTGGGGCCTTGCCAACATCACACATGTCCACTGAGCCTGAGAAAAGCTTCCCTGGAGCACATCTTGAGCTGCTGCCCAAAAGCTTGGGGAGGTACAGGTGCTGCAGACAGACAATACATGACATCGCCTTTGCCAAAGAGGGAGAACGACCTCAGGGTCTCAACTGGGCTGCTATGGCGTCAGCTGAAGGTCCATCTATGGAAGCAGTTCAAGTTTCTGGAACACATTGTGAGGTTCAGATTTGGTCTTAATAAAACTCAAATTATCTTGTTCAGGCCGATAGAGAACATGGACCTGAATGTTATTAACCTAGGTATTCTTATTCCTTACTTCCAATGTCAAGGATTTAGGATTACTCGGGTGAGGGCGTCTGATGATCTAAAACCCGAAACACCCCATCACCCAGGTTCATAAAAAAAACAACAAAAAAAAGTCCTTGTGTTGTTGTTTTGATTTGTGCCTCAATTTGATGGAATAAATAAACTCAAGCCTCTTATAAACTGTACAATGAAGAATCACTAACCGTGGTCTGTTTCAGAATGGAAGATGTAAAAGTTAACATGTTATCGTAAGATATTTATTTAGGCTAACATAATTTAACTCAATAATTGTGTGCATGTATGTGTGATCGTGAAATCTCAAAAGTGAAAGTAAAAAGCGAGCATGCATTCAAAAGTGGTTTCAATACCCCGCATATTAATAGCGGCTCCCTGATGCCCGCAATTTATATACAGGATAATTATCCAACCATATAGTTGCGAGAGAAAGCATTGAAAGATGTTTTTCCTTCCATTTCATATATTCCCTTTAGAGGTTCTGTAGTACAAGTAATTTCCTTTCCGAGCACAGTATTTGGATTCGGGCACATCCCTAATGGGAAGTGCAAAATATTTTTGATTTCTTAGGAAGTTAGGAAACACTGATTTCTTGAGTCAGCACTACCCATACAATTTGATGGAAAATCGCGAATTGTGATTAAAGGGGTCATATGATGCTATTTTAAAGATCATTATTTTGTGTATTTGGTGTAACAGAATATGTTGACATGCTTTAATGTTAAAAAAACACATTATTTTTCAAATACTGTACATTATTGTAGGTCCTCTATGCCCCGCCTCTCTCAAACGC
>NW_015505761.1:603673-608706 GCF_001515645.1 Sinocyclocheilus grahami | reverse complement strand
GAACACCACAAGCACGCGTTGGAAATGTAACACCCCTTACCATAATCGTGAGCATCATCTTTAAAGTAAATATCAAGACAGTTAATAATGTCGTTAGTTTTACCATCCGTTCAAGCCCGAAAGGGCAACAGAGTCGCGTGACAGACACAGTGATGATGCAGTACACAAGCCGCGGTTAAGACAGCTGACGTGTTATGATTTCTGACAGACAGTTCACTCTTCGCCTCACACACACAAACACACACAACGCATTACTCTGCGCTGCGCAAAACTCCACATTTGATCAGTCAATAGCAAATACTTAAACTAATAACAAAACATGCGTACAGTCGCTGATTCAGAAGCGCCAGATTGTCATAGCAAAGTCGGAATTGACCCTTTTTTTTTTTTTAGAAATAGCCTTTGTGCACAGCCAGCCTTGTACTCTTCTAGGTTAAAAAAAACTGTCGTCCATAAAATGCGTTGCACAAATTCGAACATCTGGGTTGTGCTGTTCTGTTGTAAATAAATCTTAACCAATGATTCCTAATTGCATCTCCTTCCGGAAGGCCAAATAAAGTGCTTTTGCTTTAGCACTGAAACACAGCGTCTCCCTGACATGCTGCTTCAACACGACTTTTGGGGGGCATTATGCTAATATTTCCACATAGTGACGTAGACATGTGGGGGCGTGTTAGAACGAGCCGTATTAGGTAGGTGTGGCTGACTCTTAACTTTTATAAAGAATATCTCTTTGGATTTGAGACTTTAGTCTTTGCAACTTTACAGATCTTCTTTATGCACCAAGAGCTTGTAACACTCCAAAGAGAAAGGAAAAATTTAAATCGTGTCATATGACCCCTTTAAAATCGAAAGAAAGAAAATTTTACTGAATCGTGACCACAAGAATCGTTAATTTCCCTATATGCAGCCAGCGAGGTCTGGACCTCGGTCATTTTTTCATGTTCAAAAATCAAATCTGTTCTCTGAATGGCTAGTTTGCTGTTTAAAACTCCTCATATGAATGCCTGCTTGTATCAGTTTAGAGACAGTTTGCAAAAATGTTTAGCGTCCATGAAAACGATCACCGCGATCGACAATGTGTCTAGTGAGGTCTTTTCCACTTACTTTGACACTTTAGAAAGTTATAAAGTGGGAAGTTGCAGTTTAATCAGCAATGTCTTTATCTTATCTTATTTGCAAAAGATCTTAAATAATTTCGGTTTATTTTTTATTAGTGCTGTCAAATGATTAATCGCATCCAAAATAAAAGTTTTTATTTACATAATATATGAGTGTGTACTGAGTATATTTATTATATATATATATATATAAATACAAACACATGCATGTTTATATTTAAGAAAAATATGTTATATATTTATATATAATATAAAATATAATAATATAAATACATAAATGTATATACATGTAAATATTTTCAAAGTGTATATACTGTATGTGTGTGTATTTATATATAAATAATAAATAAACACAGTACACATATATTATGTAAACAACAACTTTTATTTTGGATGGGATTAATCGCGATTAATCGTTTGCCAGCACTAGTTTTTATATATTTTTCGGGGTTTATTTGTTTCTATAGCAATATCTGGCAACACTGCATCTGGCACTTAAACCGACAGTAATAAAAACAAAAGTCCACAGACAGGTTATTGCTGACAGGACAGCACATTCGGTAAGGCAAACGCAAAACATATCATGATATTATCTGTCAGAAACCTTATCAATGCCATCTGTAGAACAAGTAGGTTACAGAATGAAATGAAACAGCCTACGCAAACACTAGCCGTGAAGAAGTCTATGCTATTGCATTAAGTATCCTATAGTAGTTAAATTTCACAAAATCATGCTAAAACATCCATAAGAGCACTAAACAAAGTTATCATCTATATAGCAATGATAATTAATGAAAACTATAACAGTAACATGTATTGTTGCATGATTAATAAAAAACTGATAAAATTACCTACCCCTTGCATTTGATGCAATAAATATGGTAATCTATAATTTAACAGTGTTCAGAGATATGCATCGCATTTGGCTCCCAAACTCTGGAATAGCCTTCCTGATAACGTTCGGGGTTCAGACACACTCTCTCTGTTTAAATCTAGATTAAAGACACATCTCTTTGGCCGAGCATTCAAATAATGCATCTCATAATCTTTTACTGCAGTTATATCTAATCAAATGCACATTATTATTCTCTAGTTTAGGTTAAACAAATCAATTTTGGTTGGTTGGAACAGCAGCTACGCTAATTATGTTTGTATTTGTTTCTCTGTCGTTTGCCACGGGATTAACATCCCGTGGTAACTAGGATTTACACAAGCTTCAGTCTGGATCCAGAACACCTGAGAAGAGAAGATGCAACCCCTCAGAGGACCTCAGATGATGCCAACCCTGAAACAACATACAGAACTACCACATTCTGCTATAAGTTTGATTGCATCATATAATAATTGCTGTTAATAGCGTTCATCGTCTGTTTGATTACGTCTTTAATTGATTACGTCTTTAATTGATTTTTCCGTACATTTCTGCCATATGAACATTAATTGACAGTTACCACTGATAAGCTACCACTAAATATTGTAGAAACTTAATTTGCTGTAAAGTTGCTTTGCAATAAAAGTTTTTGCTTACATTAATATATGTGTGTACAGTGTATATTTATTGTGTATATATAAATACACACACATGCATGTTTATATTTAAGAAAAATATGTTATATATTTATATATAATATAAAATATAATAATATAAATACATAAATGTATATACATGTAAATATTTTCAAAGTGTATATACTGTATGTGTGTGTATTTATATATAAATAATAAATAAACACAGTACACATATATTATGTAAACAACAACTTTTATTTTGGATGGGATTAATCGCGATTAATCGTTTGCCAGCACTAGTTTTTATATATTTTTCGGGGTTTATTTGTTTCTATAGCAATATCTGGCAACACTGCATCTGGCACTTAAACCGACAGTAATAAAAACAAAAGTCCACAGACAGGTTATTGCTGACAGGACAGCACATTCGGTAAGGCAAACGCAAAACATATCATGATATTATCTGTCAGAAACCTTATCAATGCCATCTGTAGAACAAGTAGGTTACAGAATGAAATGAAACAGCCTACGCAAACACTAGCCGTGAAGAAGTCTATGCTATTGCATTAAGTATCCTATAGTAGTTAAATTTCACAAAATCATGCTAAAACATCCATAAGAGCACTAAACAAAGTTATCATCTATATAGCAATGATAATTAATGAAAACTATAACAGTAACATGTATTGTTGCATGATTAATAAAAAACTGATAAAATTACCTACCCCTTGCATTTGATGCAATAAATATGGTAATCTATAATTTAACAGTGTTCAGAGATATGCATCGCATTTGGCTCCCAAACTCTGGAATAGCCTTCCTGATAACGTTCGGGGTTCAGACACACTCTCTCCGTTTAAATCTAGATTGAAGACATCTCTTTGGCCAAGCATTCAAATAATGCATCTCATAATCTTGTACTGCAGTTATATCTGATCAAATGCACATTATTATTCTTTAGTTTGGGTTAAACAAATCAATTTTGCTTGGTTGGAACAGCAGCTACGCTAACATCCCGTGGTAACTAGGATTTACACAAGCTTCAGTCTGGATCCAGAACACCTGAGAAGAGATGATGCAACCCCTCAGAGGACCTCAGATGATGCCAACCCTGAAACAACTTACAGAACTACCACATTTTGCTACAAGTTTGATTGCATCATATAATAATTGCTGTTAATAGTATTCATCGTCTGTTTGATTACGTCTTTAATTGATTTTTCCATACATTTCTGCCATATGTACATTAACTGACAGTCACCACTGATAAACTACCACTAAATATTGTAAAAACTTAATTTTCTGTAAAGCTGCTTTGCAATGATTTAGCGCTGTACAAATAAACTTGAATTGAATTGAATTGCTAAGGACTTAATTTGGACAACTTTAAATTCGATTTTCTCAACATATAGAGAATGGGAATGTATCATCACAGCGGCAATGCATTCTGGGAATTTAGGTCACGGGAGCTACAGCGGAGACTGGATAATAGTGAATGTAGACGTTTGACATTATTTAATGTTTATATTATTCTACTTAAGATCGCGTTGGAGTAGTTAAGGCTCACTTCACATCATTTGCCATAGCCCTTTGCACGGCCGGTGTAAAAAACGTGCTTTTTTCAGCGGTAGAAAGCTGAAAAAGCAGAGGTAATTCCTGCAGACACTGATAAGGGCTATGCCATAGCATGCTGGGAGCATGCGGTAGTGGTCAGTAATTCAGCAAGAGCGGGACTGCACTATCACGCAGTGTCTCCAAGTAGATATAACTGCAGACCGGAGATCTCCAAAATGGGACGTGAACTCCAAAAGTGGGCAGAACCTCCAAAATGGGGCGGGGTCTCCTCGCTCAAAGACTTTCACCATTGGTTCTGGCTCCAGCCAATTGTTATTGACTTACATTTCAAAATAAAACTTTATAAATTAAACATTGTTTCTAGTTGATCTAAAATAAAATATGCTATATAAATAAATATTCTTTGTGAGAGCAGAGCCCAAAGCTCGTGGCCAGTGGTGTTTGGACTGGAGTTTGAACCTCTGCTTCATGATATAAACGGGAATCACCCGCGAGCTCTCCCACGAGCCGTCCCAGCGCAGGGGAAAGATTTTACTCTATCGCTTAATTTGTTCTAAGCAGCGGGGGCGTCCCGGGGCTCGAAATTCACAGGGTAGGAGGGGGTAGTGACGCTGGGTGTAACTAAAAAAGTGCCATTGTCCGGTGAGGTCCGGTTGGGGAGTTACGGAACGATCTCATATCGCATAATCTTATTAACTGTTTATCTCCTGAACTGCAACTTTCTTTCCCACGCTATTCAGCGCCAATCCCGCCGTGCAGTCAATTTCGCTGGTTAAGGTAAGGGTCAGGTGTGGGGTAGGTTTAGGGGTTAGCATTTTTTGTAGCATA
>NW_015505761.1:596101-603317 GCF_001515645.1 Sinocyclocheilus grahami | reverse complement strand
AGGAAGCCACGCCCTATTTTGGAGCTCCTGCCCCCATTTGTAGATCTCCAGGCTGCAGTTATACCCTTCTCAGCGGCGCAGTCAGTCAGTGAGTGCCGTAACAGATGATGTCAAATCTTGCGGGATTCCATTAATAAACTACACAGAACCCCACTATTGGACAAATACACATAATGAAAATGTAATGCCTTGGAAAACAGCATTTAAGACTTCTTAATACTTTTTAAGGGCCTTCATTTTCTCTAAATTGATTTATCAGCTTATAATACTTTTTAAGACCCCGCGGACACCCTGTATTAGTCCGTTTTATTCAAGCGGCAACCTCCCACTTTCTCTCGTGAAGCCAACACGGAACTGAATAAAACTGCAATTCATCGACTGGCCGCTAGAGGCTGGCTGCACAAGAGAGTCAATCCCATAGACTCCCCATGTTAAAATGCCCAACTTTACAGCAGAAAAAACATGTTTACAGCCTGGTTCAAAAAATTATTTTGGTCTATATAGCTAATTTTGCCCTTCATAACAACTGTGAGCGGGGTGAATTTTTTATAACTCATCCGTTTAAATTATATTAAGCCTTAAAGTTTTTTAATTAAGGGGCGTGGCCACTTGAGTGACAGGTGGATTGCCGCTGTGGTCACCACCGTCGAGCTAGGTGGGTGTGGCTTCAGCAACCTGCTCCCGCCTCTTTGCCCATTTTCGATTATCGGGGAGTGACGCGCGGTGACGCGCTGCCAAGATGGCGACGGCTGGCCCCGCCCACTTTGAGCTTCAAAAACGCTCTTCAGAAACCCACGGGTGACGTCACGGACACTACGTCCATGATTTTATACAGTCTCTGGTTTTATTCTAAGAGTATGTAAGATATTAATAGTAAGCGGTCGGCTTTTTCTGTGGTGATTACACTGTGTGCTCCTGAGCGTGACCTAAAACATGGCGGAATCCAAGGCGGGCGTGATGTAGATTCCCATTCTCTCTCTATATATATTAATTAATTAATTATTTTTTTTAAATTTTATTTCACCCTCAGATTCCAGATTTTAAAACAGTAGGAAAGGAAAGCGTATTTAATCAGCTTTCAGTGATGTGACTGATTTTGTGGTCCAGGGTCACATATATTATATCTACTATGTTATGCTATAGTCTTGTATTTATTTTATTTGTATGTCTTTCTGTTATTATGTTAATCTCAGAAACCGGTAGCCAATCACGGTGCGTAATTAATATTCGTCGTGATTTCGCAACTTCTGCCAAATTCTGGCGGCCGAAGAAAGTCTGTTCGATTTATGAAACGCAGCTCCGGCTCGCCGTATGTGTTCCGCTACTGTAGCACGTGTGATGCGAACACGTTTATTATTATTATTATTATTATCGCTTTAACAGCGGGATTTGAAAGCATGTTTGTGAAGTATGCGGATATTTGAGACAACACAACACACTATGTACACGATACTAACGTTATATAGACAACGATGATCTTTGGGATTGTAGCCGCTATAGGTGTTAACACGTGGTGCATGTCGCAAGCGTGCTGAATCTGAGCTCTTGCCGAGCAGTTACACATGTGAGGGATTATATACATATTTAGCAATAGTATTCAGAGTTACTACCACAGTTACTTCTCTTTTGTGTGGTAGCTTGGTATAGTAACGAACATTGTCACCAAATAATAAATCAAAACTACATGATCCAAAGCTGTTTTACAGTAATTGGAAGTGATTAAATTGCTAGTGTTTTTAGAAGTAAGTAACTTGTTAAGAAACTATGGTGCTGTGATTCACAGTGTTGTCAAGCACGGCATCACATTTGGAAATGATCAGCTATAAATGTGACTCATGCATTGAAACCTTAGGACATAGTTGTATTTGTTGATCTGCTGTAAACCTCTGACTATATAAGATGTTTGGTGAGGACACAATGTTAATAGAGACCAAAGAAACCCATAGACCATTTGATCTGATGTCTAGCCTGCAGCTTTCACAGACCTGCTTGTTTCTTCAGGGACTTGATGTTGTTGTCTCATCACTATGTGTGAGATTGCACTTAGGAATTGATCTTGATGAAAGCTGCTGTTTAACAAGAACCGATAAGATCGGTGTAACCTATAATGAATCCTGTCTTCTCATGTGTCCAGGGTGTAATTGGCAGTATGAAGTATATTCTGGTGATGGGCGGCGTGATCTCAGGCATCGGGAAAGGCATTATAGCCAGCAGCGTGGGAACCATCCTCAAGTCCTGCGCGTCACAGCCATCAAGATCGACCCCTACATCAACATCGATGCAGGGACCTTCTCGCCGTATGAGCACAGTAACCCCACACCACTCCTCATATTACACTTCGAAGAATATGTATCACTGTCAAATGTTGCAGTCAGTGTTGGGGAAAGTTACTTTTAAAAGTAATGCATTACAATATTGCATTACTCCATAAAAAAAGTAACTAATTATGTTACTTAGTTACTTTTTATGGAAGGAAATGTGTTACGTTACTTTTGTGCTACTTTTTAAATCTGGACAGGGCTTGCTTGTTTGTTTTTAAAATAAAAAAGTTCTATTTTTGGCAAATATAAAAGCCTTTTCACACCAAAGGTGAAATGAATAAGCCTCAGGCTGAAGGGAAAGTACATTTACGTCCGTACAGTAGAATGCAGAAGAAGACATTTCAACACATTTCAGCAATAAAAAAAGACACACAAATGTTTGTCTAGAGTAATTTGTGCTTATTAGTATGCTTGAACTGGATCATCGAAGGTCAGAAGCAAAGACATTGGTTAATAGAATGGGAATAAATACATAAAGGATATTTGTGTTGTTTAACATTTAATTATTGCAGGTTTGCGTCATATTCTGAGTTGCATTATTTTTATTCATTTTGAGGAATACTGAATCTGTGTTTGTGTGAGTGAGATGAATTAATGCATATTCATATTTATTTTAGATCTACAGTAACATCTGATTTCTCTCAACATGGGGACAGGAGAGCTGTCAGTCAATAAATTGGGAAAAAAAGTAACTCGCGTTACTTGTTTGAAAAAGTAACTCCGATATTCTCTTGTACCGGTAAATTAAAAAGTAATGCGTTACTTTACTAGTTACTTGAAAAAAGTAATCTGATTACGTAACTCGCGTTACTTGTAATGTGTTACCCCCAACACTGGTTGCAGTACATGTAAATCAAACAATGTGCTTGCGAAATGCAAGCATCACTATGCATTATTTCAACCAAACCCTGACAATAAATATTCGACTTTGACAAGTAACTCGCATGCCTCTTACATTTGTGACCCTGGACCACAAAACCAGTCATAAGGGTAAATTTTTCATCTGAACATCATCTGAAAGCTGAATAAATAAGCTTTCCATTGATCTATGGTTTGTTAGGATAGGTCAATATTTGGCTGAAATACAACTATTTGAAAATCTGGAATCTGACGATGCAAAAAAAAAAAATATTGAGAAAATCATCTTTAAAGTTGTCCAAATGAAGTTCTTAACAATGCATATTACTAATCAAAAATTACGTTTTTATATATTTACGGTAGGAAATTTACTAAATATCTTCATGGAACATGATCTTTACTTAATATCATAATGATTTTTGGCATTAAAGAAAAATCGATAATTTTGACCCATACAATGTATTGTTGGCTATTGCTACAAATATACCCCAGCGACTTCAGACTGCTTTTGTGCTCCAGGCTCACATTTATAAGCTGGTCAGGCTGAATATTTGCTGGTCATGCTGATATATTGTCCTATCATCAGCCTGTGAGATCACAGACACACTATAGCATCGTGCTAATTTCTTTAATTATTTAGAGTAAACCAACTCCAGAGTAAGGCTAAAAGCAGCCTAGTGTTAGTGTAATCTATTAACTACACATTATATATTTTTAGTCAAGTAGCATAATGTTATGTCGTAAAATATTTTTTATATGACTGAATTTGTGTTTAACATGATCGCGGTTTAATAAAACCATTCTAAGTTACTGATTATAAGGCTTACCTTTCCTCAGTTATTCAAACAGCAGCAACAAGCAAAGAAGCTCTTTAAAAACACTCCCATTATAGTCCGTGAAGCTGTCTACACTGCATGATGATGAGTAAATCTCTTGTACTTGCGTCGCACGCACATCTGCATTTTGTTGTTTCTGATGAGAGCTGAATTCAGTCTGCGAGCGCTGAACAACAAAACTCTGACTCATCTGAATGACTCTGATTGGTCATTGCATTCATAAGCTCAACAGAATTGTGTGTGATTGGTTATAACGCGCAACACTGTAAAAGTGCGTGTAAAGAAATATGATGGAACAAATAAGCCCTACTATTAATTCTATAATAATACTAGCCTAATAATAATGATTATCATTGTCTTGATATCATCATACGGTATCTCTGACTATCGTCGATACACAATACTATCGGCACAACCGTAACGTGGGTCAGATTGCAGACAGAATCTGAAATGCAAGTAAACATGTTTATTGTGGGACCTGATATCTCTATATCTCTATATCCCACATGTTACGGTTGTATAACTAGAGAACCTGTATAACTAGAGAGCCACTTAAAAAAATCTTAGCAACCGCCCAATACAACCTAATAGCATAGCAACATGCTAAAACCTCCTCAAAACATCTTAGAGACCACATTACAAAAAAACAACAACAACACCTTAGCATCACAACCACTCACTACTTCAGAAAATGTAAAAGTATATAACAGTTATAAAATGTCATTTATGTGGGTGATAGTTGAGTTCTGTGGCCCTGTGTATGAATGTGATGTATTCTGTCTTGTGTAGGTGAGGTGTTTGTTTTGGATGATGGGGGAGAGGTGGATTTGGATCTGGGCAACTATGAGAGTTTTCTGGACATCAGGCTCACTAAAGACAACAACCTGACCACCGGAAAAATCTACCAGTCTGTCATCAACAAAGAGCGCAGGGGAGATTACCTGGGCAAAACTGTACAGGGTGAGTCTCATATTAAAGGTGGGGTAAGCGATTTCTGGTAGCCAATGTTGACATTTGAAATCACCAAAACAAACACACCCCTACCCCAAAAGGGTCTTGCCCCTATTTTGATAGCTCCGCCCCACACATACGTACGCAACCCAGGCAACGATTAGTTCTGTGAAACAATACCAAACAAATGTTAAACTGTGTCTACACCGGACACAAGTGGTCGACAAAATACTATAGAACTCATTATAATCAGTGATGTAAATGAAATGATCACAGATAATCGTTTTGATGTACTCTGCTTGACTGAAACCTGGCTAAAACCTAATGATTATATTGGTCTAAATGAGTCTACTCCACCAAGCTACTGTTATAAGCATGAGCCCCGTCAGACTGGTCGTGGCGGCGGTGTTGCAACAATATATAGTGATATTCTCAATGTTACTCAGAAGACAGGATACAGGGCACCTTTAATGTGTTTATAACAGTCTTACTTTCTAAACGGCCTATTTTAGGATGAGTTCACACTTGAAATTGGTTCTTCTGGTCTGTACCAAAAAAGAAAACGATACATTTAGTCCTGGTTTGCTTGGCGTTCATACTGTCATTTTAAACACTGAAGATAAAAAATACAGAACAAAAGGTCTAAGGACAAGCTCACAACCTGATTGGACTGCGTGTATATTTTGCACAGAACTTACTTACAAAACTAACAATGCTGTATGCTGGGCTACATGCATTTATAAACCGTGAAGAACTTAAAACAGCACCAGGAAGTCCTCTGTTGCACACACAAACCAAAATCTGCTGCAAGGAGATTTGTTTGATTAAAGGTGGACTGAAGCACCCTGTAAAGATGGGTCTCTGTTCGGATGGCAGCATTCATGTATTTTCAGATGAATCACACTAACAAAGCAACTGCAGCAGAGTTTTAACCGAACCAAACCTGCCAAGTGTGAACTAGGGTTGCACGATAAATCACATGCGATATTTAACGTGCATCTTCCCACATAGCAATTGTCTTCTGGCCCAGCTCTGGGCCAAACAAGCAGTTACACTCGGCCCACATGCAGCAAAGAATTACGGCCCTTGTTTGGCCCAGATCTGGACTACAGACATGAGCCATAACTGGCCCAAATCTCAGCCGAATAGTAACTTATAACCAGCCCTGAACTGGGCCAGAACAAGTTTTAATAGTGCTACCCAATCTCAGCCTTCAGTAAACCACATAGAGACCAGCCTTTAACCAGAAACCCCAAAACTGAGCCATAAAAAAGAAACTACTGATGAGATTTTAAAGTCTGTCACAAGAATGTGCTTTCTAAACACAGTCACAGCAGCTGAAAAAGAGCTCAAGCAAGAAGTGCAGGGACCAAGAGCCCAACTAAAGCAAACACTGATCACCACAATGGCGACTGAAATGAAACAAATATCAACATCTAAACCTCTATTCATTCTCAATAAGAGCTTCTCTAGATGGCTGACAGAAATAAAGTCAGTCTGGTTAATAATAAGTGAAGCTGGTGATGCTGTTTGTGGAGTTGCTGAGATCTTCAGAGATTTAATGTTTTATTTCAGTTGATTTTACCAAATGCTTATTTGATCATTTAATTTGATCATTCATCTCGTGGACTTCAACACTACTTTTGTGTTTCTTTTAACATTGTGTGCAGTGTTCACTGAGGATTTTGCTGTGTATGTTGTACATTTCAGCATCTATCCAAACAGAGTTTTGTACCTGTAAATGTTGCAGTGTTCTTTTGCTGTGTATGTTGTACATTTCAGCATCTATCCAAACAGAGTTTTGTACCTGTAAATGTTTTTTTATTATTTTATATACATACAGTCACGAAAACCTTTCAGTTGTTTTATGTATTATTATTGCACGAGTGTCTGTATGTAATGTCTGCGGCTAAGCACAGCATAAGTGGCTCAGTGGGAAATGCCGTCTCCTCACAGCAAGAAGATCTCTGGTTCAAGTCCCAGCTGAGCCAGAAACTCTTTCCCTCACAATCTAAAGAAGTGTAAATCACAGATGCTTAATTGTCTAAAGGTGTATCAACTGCTATTAAAAAAGCTGTGTGTTTTACCGCCTATCGATTGAGCCGTGGCGGAGTTGTTGTTGTTTTTTTGGATTTTTTTATGGCTCAGTTTTGGGGTTTCTGGTTAAAGGCTGGTCTCTATGTGGTTTACTGAAGGCTGAGATTGGGTAGCACTATTAAAACTTGTTCTGGCCCAGTTCAGGGCTGGTTA
>NW_015505761.1:556454-596042 GCF_001515645.1 Sinocyclocheilus grahami | reverse complement strand
TGCTGAGATCTTCAGAGATTTAATGTTTTATTTCAGTTGATTTTACCAAATGCTTATTTGATCATTTCATTTGATCATTCATCTCGTGGACTTCAACACTACTTTTGTGTTTCTTTTAACATTGTGTGCAGTGTTCACTGAGGATTTTGCTGTGTATGTTGTACATTTCAGCATCTATCCAAACAGAGTTTTGTACCTGTAAATGTTTTTTTATTATTTTATTTTATATACATACAATCATGAAAACGTTTCAGTTTTTTTATGTATTATTATTGCACAAGTGTCTGTATGCAATGTCTGTGGCTAAGCGCAGCATAAGTGGCTCAGTGGGAAATACCGTCTCCTCACAGCAAGAAGATCTCTGGTTCAAGTCCCAGCTGAGCCAGAAACTCTTTCTCTCACAATCTAAAGAAGTGTAAATCACAGATGCTTAATTGTCTAAAGGTGTAGCTGTGTGTTTTACCGCCTATCGATTGAGCCGTGGCGGAGTTGTTGTTGTTTTTTTGGATTTTTTTATGGCTCAGTTTTGGGGTTTCTGGTTAAAGGCTGGTCTCTATGTGGTTTACTGAAGGCTGAGATTGGGTAGCACTATTAAAACTTGTTCTGGCCCAGTTCAGGGCTGGTTAAAAGTTACTATTCGGCTGAGATTTGGGCCAGTTATGGCTCATGTTTGTAGTCCAGATCTGGGCCAAACAAGGGCCGTAATTCTTTGCTGCATGTGGGCCGAGTGTAACTGCTTGTTTGGCCCAGAGCTGGGCCAGAAGACAATTGCTATATGGGTTATCAGTAAAGCCAATTCTGTAATCAGCAGTAAATCTCCATCACCCGCGGGCTTTCACATTGAGCAGCATTAACTACACAAAGCCGTTGTTCACTGACGAGCTGCGCAAAACCACGATCATATGCACGCAATTTTTTTGTGCTGCTCATCAGTGAACAACGGCTCTGTGTAGTTAACGCTGCTCAATGTGAAAGCCGGCTTTACTGATAAGATGTGCGTTAAATATCGCATGCGATTTATCGTGCAGCCCTAGTGTGAACACCCCGTTAGTGTTAAAGTTCCTGTCCATGCCTGCCTGCCCCATAGATGTTCAGTGTAAGTGCAGTTTCACAAACTGTGTTGGAAAGAGATGCTGGCACGTCTATGTTCTCCACATGGTTCACAGTATGTTCATTTGTTCCAGTGGTGCCACACATAACCGATGCTATTCAGGACTGGGTGATGCATCAAGCTAGAGTTCCTGTAGATGATGACGGTGTTGAGCCCCAGGTCTGCGTCATTGAGGTGAGAAGAAGAGCTGTGCTGCAGTTCTCTAAAGCATCATAAGTTGATCCTAGAGACCATTGGTAGATAGGGATGGGCAATATCTTATCGTTTGTGATATACCTGTAAAAATTCTCCCTACGGTAAGAATTAGTCTTCCCACGATAATAACAATAAAGTCTAGTTTCTGTGTGTGAACGTGCGGAGCGATATGCCGGAAGGTGGACTTGAAAATGAGGAGGAGTTTATCGCTAAATGAGGAGCTGCCTCTACAATCTGAAACTGGTTTGGTTAGGGCTGTAATGTTACAGTGCGACAAAAATCGCAGTGTTTCCCATACATTGATTTATTTGTGGCACCCACCACAATATCAAAACTGACCTCCACAAATAGATTTTCCAAAAGGCTTTGACTTCGCTGAGTAAACCGAGCACTGCTTTTCACTGTGTTTCAAAATCGAAACCCAGTGCGGGTGCTTTTATATCACTATGTTTCTAAAGGAATCCGACTTTCTTCAGAAAATTTTGGATGTCATTTTCATTTCATCTTGCATGCAATATCTGATAGAGCAGGGTTTGTGAGCAGATCGCTGCTTTGTGTACAGCCGTTACCGGGGAAACCTCTATCTCTCCTGCTCTACAAGCGCCTCCTGCTGGCAGAGAATACATTTGCATATAAATGCCGCCACACATAGACTGCAAGTTCTTTGGGAAACACTGAATCGACTAAGCCTTGAATAAATGTACTACAGTATAGGGCTGCACGATAAATCACGCTAAATCACATTGATTTCTCAATCGATATTATGCAAAAGCTGCGATATTCATGCGTGCATCCTGTCAGTGAAGCACAGTTCTGTGATCAGTAGTAAATCTCCATCCGAAGGCCAGAGGGCGCTCTCGCACTGAAACTCCAAATACGCCCCGCAGAAGAAACCAGAAAATGCCTATCGCTGCAGCTGAATAAACAGAAGATTCAACTGCTTTCATTGATTCAACGTGACTAATAAACACACGACTACGACAATATACGGTTTATCTTATTATAAGAGTGTAGACAAGATGGCAGCAGTGATTGTGATTTCTATTTGTTTTGAGTTCTTATTATAATTATTATTTTCATTATAATAAAGTATATAATAATGCAATGCCTTTATCACTGCTTAAATACTATGAAATATGTTGCGTGTCTTATTCTGTGTAAGAAGCCACATCATCTCACAGAAGGATTTATTTCAAACACTCGACTGACGTTATGAAGTGAGTTTGGAGCATTTACTACACAGAGCTGTAGTTCACTGAGAAGCTACGCAAACAACCTTATTATCGCAGCGCAATTTCATAATATTGATGTATAATATAGATGATATCGTCTGCTAATTTTTTATTTTTTTATGCTTGTCCGTGAACTACGGCTCTGTGTAGTAAATGCTGCTCCATCTGAAAGCACGTGATGATGATTTACTACTAATCACAGAATCGGCTTTACTGACAAGATGCACGCATGAATATCGCATGCGATTTATCGTGTAGCCCTACTACAGTAGCATGTGTGCGATAAAGTTTTACATGTGTATGAGCCTGTTGTCTAACAAAAAGATATCATTTATTGACCTGCTTTTTCTCCAAATTAACTTCATAAAAATACCCAAGATTGCTTGAAGAACACAGATAAACCATATATTGTCGCAATCGTATGTTTTATTTTCAAGTTTCCTCAATTAAAACTTCTCTATCAGCATTTTATCCGGCTACAGCGATAACTGGATTTCTTGGAGCAGAAGTCAGTAGTATTACTTCTGCGATGCATATGTGGAGTTTCTGTGCAAGGGCGCCCTCTGGCTTTCAGTATGAATTAAACATTCATTACATTACGTGTGTACTCGGTAATGCTCACAACACCCTATTTTGGGTAAAAATAGGAAAGATAATACATTTCTCTAAAGAAACAGGATTCCCTGTGTCATTGATATCGTTATCGCAATAAATACTAGAAATTACCGTGATATGTTTTTAAGCCCGTATCGCCCATCCCTATTGTTAGATCTACTTAGGCTTACAATGCTTTTGGGAAACACAGCCCTGGACGCTTCATTTGATAAAATACATGTTTTAACCGGTTTCTGATGATTGAGGCTTTGATGTGTTTTTGCAGTTGGGCGGTACGGTCGGCGATATAGAGAGCATGCCTTTCATCGAGGCCTTCAGACAGTTCCAGTTTAAAGTGAAGAGAGAGAATTTCTGCAATATTCACGTCAGTCTGGTACCACAGGTCAGGAGTCATGTTCACATTTCCACACACAGAGCAGTGCATGAGACCAGATGTCATAGAGCGTATCATACACATGCCGAGGTAATGTGAGTGACATACTGTCTCGTCCGTGATGTCCAGCCCAGCGCTACAGGAGAGTAGAAGACCAAACCCACGCAGAACAGTGTGAGGGAGCTCAGAGGACTGGGACTGTCACCTGACCTGGTGAGTCAAGCTGCATAGAGCATTTCTGCATGCAATTTCTCTGTGTGTGTGTGTGTGTTTTTTTTTTTTATCACTCCGCCCACTGCCAGTTTACCTAATAGGATTTTAACACCCCAGGTTGCCAGTTGATGGAAAACACAGAGTATTGCAGTCAATGAAGCAAGCAAACAAATTGGGTCAGAGACTGCAGATTCTGCCCGACCTAAAAAGCCTCGGCATCCATCTAACAAAACTCTATGACTAGAGGAATTTTAAAGGGGTCATGACATGGATTTTTTTATTTTAATGTTTCTTGAGGTTTACTTAAAATGTTAAAAGTCTTTTGCGCAAAAAAAAAAAAGTGGAAAAAGGATTATTTTCAACCCTCATTCTGACCCTCTGTCTAAAACGGTTTGTTTTTAAGGGGCGGGTCCTTTAAGGCTTCTCAGTAACCGGTCACTGTTATGATTGGCTAACGTCATTGCATAGAAACGGTATCAATGTCCCTTGCTACGTATTGCAACATAAGTTTTGACAACATAATCAAAATAAAACCATAATTTCCAGACAAAGCATTATGAAATAATTTACTTATAGTTTGTGATGCAGCTGCAGTCAGTCAACAAATGTTTCTTTGTGAACACTCCATGACACTGGGCCTCGTTTACTAAAAATACTACGATCAATCATCTGACACGGTCAGGGATGCCATTAAAAATATAACTATCTTGTATATACTTGTTCCTGACACTGGGATCCTTCTGATATCTGTACAAAGCCGCGAACGAGAGCCGTTTAAACCAAACGCGTCAAAGCGGACGTTCTTTCTCTCCATTTGTCCGATTGACAATAGACTTGATCGCGTGGACGGTGTCAGAAAGTGAACGCGCATCTGTGTACTGTATCTAGTGTAGACAAGATGGCAGCAGTGATTGTGATTTCTATTTGTTTTTGACTCGTCGCGACGCTCGCATTCAGTGTAATTAATGTCATCTTGCACCTCAGATCCAAAACGAGCTGTTTGTATTAAGCATACAAAGACCTTTTCTGTATCATGACCCCATTAAAACTAAAATAAAATAAAAATAAATCCATTCCAAATCCACAATCTTGCAACCCATGTAAACATTAGCGTGGGAGAAACAACTTCAAATATTTTAAATTTGGACTGCAGTACCCCTTTCAACCACTAGCTGTCAATAAATGACATACTGCAGCTTTAAATGTTTTTATTCATGTTCCTTTTAAAAGTAGCACATCTACAGCTATGGGGAAGTCGTGGCCTAATGGTTAGAGAGTCGGACTCATAACCCAAAGGTCTCGTACCGGCAGGGATTGTAGGTGGGGGGAGTGAATGTACAGCGCTCTCTTCCACCTTCAATACCACGACTGAGGTGCCCTTGAGCAAGGCACCAGACCCCCAACTGCTCCCCTGGCACCGCAGCATAAATGGCTGCCCACTGCTCCGGGTGCGTGTGCGTGTGCGTGTGCGTGTGCGTGTGCGTGTGCGTGTGCGTGTGCGTGTGCGTGTGCGTGTGCGTGTGCGTGTGCGTGGGCGTGTCCTAAGGATGGTGTGAGTGTAAAGCACAACTAGAGCGCGTGTGCGTGTGCGTGTGCGTGTGCGTGTGCATGTGCGTGTACTAAGGATGGGTTAAATGTAGAGCACTAATTCACATGTCACTACTATCAAAGGAACATTTTTGTAACAAAATTACCATGTTTTTTTTTTTTTGGCGCGCATAAGGACTGTTAGTTTTGTGCATGTGAAAGATACAGATGTTTAGCCTAGGGCTGCATGATTAATCGAATGTGATTGTCATGCGCATCTTGTCAGTAAAGCCGATTCTGTGATTAGTAGTAAATCTCCATCATGTGCTTTCAGATGGAGCAGCATTTACTACACAGAGCCATAGTTCTCTGACAAGCTACGCAAAAGCCATCTGAAAGTATGTGAAAATACCACATTTAATAGCATGGATTTTATTCCAAACTCGCTTCATAACGTCAGTCGAGTGTTTGAAATAAATGCTTCTGTGAGATGATGTGGCTTCTTACACAGAATAAGACACGCAACATATTTCATAGTATTTAAGCAGTGATAAAGGCTATGTCGATTAGCATTGCATTATTATATACAGTACTTTATTATAATAAAAATGATAATAAGACAAACTCAGATAAACCATATATTGTAGTAGTCGTGTGTTTATTAGTCACATTGAATCAATGTAAGCAGTTAAATCATCTGTTTATTCAGCAATGGCTATAGGGATTTCCTGGGTTTCTTCTGTGGGGCGTATTTGGAGTTTCTGGATTAGTAGTAAATCTCCATCATGTGCTTTCAGATGGAGCAGCATTTACAACACAGAGCCATAGTTCTCTGACAAACTACGCAAAAGCCATCTGAAATGTATGTGAAAATACCACATTTAATAGCATGGATTTTATTCCAAACTCACTTCATAACGTCAGTCGAGTGTTTGAAATAAATGCTTCTGTGAGATGATGTGGCTTCTTACACAGAATAAGACACGCAACATATTTCATAGTATTTAAGCAGTGATAAAGGCTATGTCGATTAGCATTGCATTATTATATACAGTACTTTATTATAATAAAAATGATAATAAGACAAACTCAGATAAACCATATATTGTAGTAGTCGTGTGTTTATTAGTCACATTGAATCAATGTAAGCAGTTAAATCATCTGTTTATTCAGCAATGGCTATAGGGATTTCCTGGGTTTCTTCTGTGGGGCGTATTTGGAGTTTCTGCGCGTAGAGCGCCCTCTGTCCTTCGGATGAAGATTTACTGCTGATCACAGAACCGTGTTTCACTGAAAGATACACATGACAATCGCAGCTTCTGCCTAATCGCGATTTATCGCCTTTGCGGTTTAATTTCGATTAATCATGCAGCCCTAGTTTAGCTTATTTAAATCTCAAAATATTGTCATAAAAACTAATCAAACCAAGCCATATTCATCTGTATCGAGGTTCAAAATGTTAGTGGGTTATGTCCACAACATTGCTAATGTCACACAGAGTTTTAAGTGTTGTTTTGGTCTTGCTCTTGCAGATAATGTGTCGTTGCTCCACTCCACTTGATAACTCCGTGAAAGAGAAGATATCCATGTTCTGTCATGTGGAACCTGAACAGGTTAGTCTGGATCCCGCAGGACTAAAAACCACCAAAGAGCCAACAGGACTAACATAACTGTTGAGTTAATGTGAACAATTTGTCTCCTAACAGTTGAACATTCACTGTAGCATAATTATCAAGAACATTTTGGAAAAGCAGATGAAACTGGGCCAAAATGTGTCTGAAGGACAGTGGGTCGCATTCACTGATATTGGATGCGTGATACTGATGCAGTCTTTATCTTTTAGCATGAAATGTGCATTGTGTATGCACAGTTATTAAATGAAAAGTTTGTCTTCTCTACAGGTGATCTGCGTACATGATGTGTCGTCCATCTACAGAGTGCCACTGCTCTTAGAAGACCAGGGCGTTGTGGGATATTTCTGCCGCAGACTGAACCTGCCCATTGAAACCAGACCCAGGAAAATGCTGGCGAAGTGGAAAGAGATGTCAGACAGGCTAGTACAAACTCAAAACATAAAAACCGATTTAGCATCAGTTCATACATTAATACTCCGCTATCATAGATCATGTAGCACAAGATAATCCAGGTTTTTTGGGATTTGTTTCATATTGTGATAAGAAAAAGAATTGCTCTTTTTTTATGTTATCTGCACTGTGTTTGTACAGTGGGTCAGACAGGCTGTTGGAGCAATGCTCCATTGCTCTGGTAGGGAAATACACCAAGTTTTCCGTGATCAAAGCCCTGGAACACTCCGCTCTCGCCATCAGCCACAAATTAGAGGTTAAGGTGAGTGAAACCTTGAACACGGCCAGATGAGGTTGATTTAGGAGATGTAACTAATTATACCTCTAAAGAATACTTCATCTTTAAATTCTCAATATGCATTTGAATTAGTGCTGTCAAAAATTAGCGCGTTAATGTGTGCAATAAATTTTTCCAGTTTAACAGCGTTAAAAATATTTAATGCAGTTAACTCAGGGGCAGGGCTAGGGTTGGCCACCCACTCACAACTGCTGCTCCCGTCTCTTTTCTTGACAAGAATTGCGTTTAGACACAGAATGTCTTTACGACATCAAACAGGAGACTTTTCAGACGCGCACTACTTCGCCTCAGCACAGACGCAACGAGTGCAGAAAAGGTACAGGTGATGAGAAGCTTCAGTAGAACATCAGTGAACTGCGGTCAGATGAGATGTTGTCAGGTCATATGTCAGTAATAACGATTTATTGAATATGCTGAATTTGTCATGATTTTGGTGGTTGTATAAATTAATCATCATGAAATAAAGCAATAAGCCCCGTGAAGCTGTGGATTACAGTGAATTTATAACAGCTGAGGGGCGTTGTTAGGCCCCTTAGCTGTTATAAATTCACTGTGAACCACGGCTTCACGGGGCTTACTGCTTTTATAAAACGGTTATTCCATATACGTAGTAATGTTTCACAGAATAAATCAGCAAATAAAGTGTAATGATATTAATAAAAACAGTATTCTTCCACCAAACAATGTAGTTCCTCAGAATCAGTTGTGGTTGCAACAAAGTGGTTGCTGATCAACACACAAGTAAACAAAGGTGTGTGTTTGTAGAGTCATTTACAACAGCTTTGAACCAATCAGAATCAAGTACCGGAACTATCCGTTTTATAATATATATTTGAATTGACTTATATTTGACAGTTCTTCCTTGTCTCTCGAAAATGAAAAGATTGATCTTTTTATGTCGTCGCCTTCAAATATGTTGTTATATTTGGTAAACCCATTTATTTCTTAGAATGAGTTCAAAATGGCAGTTTCAGTCAATCGTCTGATGGGTTAATGTCGTTTCTCAGTTTCTGCGAGGCATTTTGCTTGCTATAGTTGAACACATTTCTCCGTGAACAACTGTGCTTTCATATAAGCACCCAAATAATTCAGTTGTAGTTGGATTGGTGGCCGAATCGGGGTGAAAGGCCTGTGTGTAAACAAATAAAATGAAATGCTTGAATCAGACTATTCATCAGTCGAATTGTTAAATAGGCAGGCATATCACCCTGTAGCCCAAGACTGGTTGCCCACTGAAGCTAAGCAGGGTTGAGCCTGGTCAGAACCTGGATGGGAGACCTCCTGGGAAAACTAGGTTGCTGCTGGAAGAGGTGTTATTGAGGCCAGCAGGGGGTGCTCACCCTGTGGTCTATGTGGGTCCTAACGCCCCAGAGTAGTAACGGGACACTATACTGTCAACAAGCACCGTCCTTTGGATGAGACGTTAAACCGAGGTCCTGACTCTCTGTGGTCATTAAAAATCCCAGGATGTCTTTCGAAAAGAGTAGAGGTGTGACCTCGGCATCCTGGCCAAATTTGCCCATTGGCCTCTGATCATCATGGCCTCCTAACCATCCCCATATCTGCTGATTGGCTTCATCACTCTGTCTCCTCTCCACCAGTAAGCTGGTGTGTGGTGGTCGTTCTGACGCAATATGGCTGCCGTCGCATCATCCAGGTGGATGCTGCACACTGCTGGTGGTTGAGGAGATACCCCCTGACAATGTAAAGCGCTATATATATGTAATGAGTTATTATTATAAATACCATGCACATAGGCACAGTGCTGTGAGGTGTATGTTAGCATACATTTTTTGTAATATGAATGAGCGCCTGTTTTTTCTGTTTGTATTTGCATCTTATGAACTGGTCAGTGGAGGAGACAGCCCTTGAATATACACTAAATGTTCGCTAAAACATTTTTTTTTTAGACATATCGAGGTGAAAATGTCAATTATGCTCACTGAAGTTTTGTCTGGAATACATGTATTACTTGTGTAAGCCCATATTTGAGCTGGATTGCAAAATTTGAAAATTGGATTAAACTGATTAAAATTAGCTGATGTAAACATATCTGGTACAAAGTATTTGTTGTTATTAATGTTTCTTCTGTTTGCACAGGTGAACCCAGAGCTGAAGCAGCATTTTGAGGAGAAGGGCTTTCGTTTTGTGGGTCAGGACGTGGAGGGTGAGAGAATGGAGGTCATCGAGCTGGACGGTACGTACGTCAGAGGAAACTCACACACAAGATCAATTGAAATGCACACTATTTTGAAAGCATATTTCCACCCTTCAACAGTTATATGTGCTGATGTGAGAATAGTGTAATCGCTTATTAACATTGTTATAGTGAATATTTGAACCCCTAGTCATTTTGTGCACAAGGATACCGTAAACCAAGGCCTGTTTTAAGAGAACTGTCAAGTCATCTTTATTTCTGTAGCGTTTTATACAATACAGATTGTCAAATCAGCTTTAAGGCCTTTCCACACTGAGCGCGAAAAAGCGAAACGAATATCGGACGCGATGACGCGCTGGAATAAAACAATAGATTTCTATGGATGCTTCCACATAGACCGCGAACATTCGTGCACCGGAAATGCGAATGTTTTTTTTTTCCGAACCAGTCTGACGAATCTTTTCAGTTCAATTGTCCACTGCATCATGTGATCTGTAGAGCACCGTCCGTTTTCTTCCACGTGTGCGAGTGTTATGAGTCAGAGCGTGTTCACTCTTTTTCTAAGCATGAAATATGAAAGCAAATAGACATGATTATGACGATATATTTTCTGTATGTGTTTTGTATTCAGCTCGTGGTATTTTTATAGCAATAAAGGATGTTTATGACAAATATTAGCAGTGTAGCATTATTAAACATACAAAGAGTGCATGTGTCTGCTTATTAATCAAAATCAACTATAGATCACAATCGGAAGTTATTACAAGCACTCGATGATGGTTTAAAGTGGGTAAGCAAATACATTAATAATTTCATACGTACAAGTGTAGCTTGATGCTAATTGTACTTCTAATTATATTTTAGGATGTAGCCTATTCTTGTAAGCATTGTTTATCTTAATTTAATGCTGTATATTGAATGATGTTAAATCCATTTACGAGATGCATATCTGAGGAAAAATGCATTGTTGGTCGGCGCCACCTAGCGTGCAGGCGTGAATTAGCAGAAGGCGAACAATCGTTTGGCGTTTGGTGTGAAAGCACCGTTCGTCTGCGATTCGCCTCACTTTTTCACATCGTGCTCCGGGTGGAAATGTCTCGGTGATCAGTGTTGGGCAAGTTACTTCCAAAATGTAATACATTATATATTACTAGTTACTGTCTTTTGAAAGCAATTACCGTATTGACCTGATAACATGTCAATAATACACCCACAACAATAGGTGGCGCCAAATACGCATAAAACGAGTGTGCCATGAAATACAGAACTTAATTTTTGTTGCTTGTCTGCGCTCGTTCGCCGCCTTTTTCCTCTTCTCCGACCCCGCAGCTCTCTCCGATAGCTTACTGTTAGTGGCACCAGTCCAGTGTTTCCAGGTTTTACACGTGCTATTTCTCCATGTTGAGAGTTTGGTGTCGCACATATTGCTAAACATTCTTATCCTTTTCTCCGATAAACTGAAAATAACAGGAGTGTGTCCATCCCACAAATGTAGAATCCGTCTCTGCAGTCATCTCAACCGTCTAATTCCAGCAACAGGAGATAGACAAACTATTTTACCCGCGGAATTGTTTCTCTGGTGCTGTTTTGCGGTGTGAGTAATATGTTGTTGTAACTTGCGTTACTGAGATTGTTACGAGTAATAATATTACCCAAATTGTATTAGTAATGTGTTATATTACTGCGTTACAGCAAAACGTAATATACTTCTGTAATGTTACTTTTGTAATGCGTTACTCCCAACACTGTCAGTGCTCTAGAAGACAATAGTAAAGTCGGTTGATTGTTGATTTCTGTGGTCATTTGACAAGAAATCAAGACCATGGCTTTCTCGTCTACTCTATTAGTTTGACAATCAGTTTGTTGTTGTTGTTGCAGATCACCTGTATTTTGTTGGTGTCCAGTATCACCCAGAATTCACATCCAGACCCATAAAACCATCTCAGCCGTACTTGGGCCTGCTGCTGGGAGGCTTCCAGGTTATCTTCAGGAAGGCTGTTGGCTCTCGCCACGGTGTGGACTGATGTTCTCAGAGCAGCCAGATTCCTCACCCAGCGTCATCCAGATTCCTTATAATAAAAACTGGCTGCTCGTTCATGAACACAGACCTCTGACAAAATGTTTTATTTGCATTATGGTGACAGCCGTCAGAACCTTGTTTGAGGATTTTTGCATTATACCAAATAAGCGGTTTTCGGTTGACAGTGACCAGAGTGGCAGCAGTTCTCCAGACTCACGGGCTTCAAACTGAGCGCACTCAGGAATGAATCGGTTCGTATACAGCATGACTTCCAGATAAGTGTTCATACTTGTTCCCATTTCTTTCAGGGCCTGCGTTCTGAAAAAGGAAGTGCTACTGAAATGTAGTTTTATATTCTCCATTTTCAAGGGAACAATATTTGACATTAAGACTGGCAGCTCTTTGTATTTTACACAAACTTGTGGAAGTGACTTATAAACATGCTCTGACCAACGGTTATGGAACAACTAGCAGTCATCCATTCACTTAAGACTGTTAAATAGTTTAAGATGTGTGTTCTGAGTTACGCTGTAATCAAATATTTCGCATTTGTAATAAACTCAGTTATAGCAATGTAAATAGTCACTATACCCTATTCATGTAGTACAAATTTTGCTTTAAGCCCAGCATTGACTCAAGCAGAAACAGTATTCAAAAAATAATCACCTTTACATAACCGGTAAGAGTTTAAAGAGACATTAAAAAGCAACAATGCAAATTCTGGTAGCAAGTCTTTATTTTACAGAGTTGATCCAACAAACAAAGGACCATGAACAGGATATGAAAGACCAATCCACACTTTCATATTAGGTTGAACTTGCGTCACTCATTTTACAACTTCCACTTGCTGGTCAGGAGCTGCTGAAGACCTAAAAAAAATAAAAAATGAATAGTTACCAGAAGTCATAATAGACACGGACAACTAATTGACGAGCACTGATCTCAGTCCCATATCCGCAAGTTTCATCCAGCAGTCACCAATAAAATCTAGTCATCCTTGATCAGGAATTACTTCATTACAAGCTGACAGCAACGCACCTGCAAGTCTGCCCGTTGATTCAGCACGCTGTCGGAGAACCTGGAGCAGTCTCAGGAACCGTGAAAACCCCACTACAGATGCTGAACCTGAAGAGGCAACACCACAACATTAAAGCCAAAGAGAAACCAACGGAACACCATAAATAGTTAAATTTGGCTCAGGAGCGTTTACATGGGTCTCATAATAGAGCTGCTCTCTCAGAGAGGGCAAGTGTGTCATCACAGCCAGTATCGAAACGAAACCTTAAACCGATACCAACCTCTTAGAGAAGGCTCACTTGGGACATCTCGAGCAGTATTTTGATGATGGGACGTCTCATTTGGCATCATCCGACCTGCAGGGAAGAGAACCCGCCAACATTAGGCAGGGCTACTTCAAGCCAGGCATCCGTGAAGACACGTTTCGGTTGTCCTTTTCCTTAATGTTGCTGGGACAGCTACAGGTGAACCGTACAGCGACCGTCGGTAAAAGTGTTGCTTTCGGCTCCTGTTTGACCGGACCCGTTATAGAAGAACGGGAACGACTTCGATCAGGGCCACGACTTCAGTCTTACCATTATTAACTTCACATGCACAAATTTAATTGGTTTTAAATGGGCCAAACGTTCATTAGCTCCCATGAAAATGTGCAGTTTACTGTAACGTTACACAGTTAAAGTTGAAGCAATACCTCTGCACTAGTGAGGCGGCGGAGCCACGTGGTGACCCAGTATTCACTCCGGCAAGCACCTGGAGAGCAGGAAGAAACATGAGGAGATCAGGGAGACATCCACGGATTCACACCAGAAATAGCCTTACATCTGTAACCAGCAATGGCATATATAAAAAATAAAAATGAGGCACAACTGACTACATATTGTATCCAAGGCTAGACTTGGCATTTTGGTACATCTAGCCTATTTCCACATTATATACAAACTCAATCTAGACCCCTTGAACAACCAATGCAAAAAAAAAATTTACATGGACTAAAATAGCGTCGATTTTGGACACTACTCTGCAAACAATGTTGCACTCACAAACCCAAGAGTGCATTCAGAACCTTATAACTGTTTGCAAAAGTCATTTTTAATATTTAAAGACTGGAAGGCCGACCGCGGTTACACACTGCACCCGCTTACTTCTGACCTCCGTAAACACTCATCCTGCGCTGGACGCCCGAGAGTCACTAACGATCTAGTGCTGTAACACCCAAACAAACTTCTTATGAAACCTAGCTGTTAAAACACCGCATACGATCTTCGATGTTACAGGATTGTGTTGCACTCACCTCCATCCTCTGAGAAAGCGAGTCGGAAGAGGAAGAGGCGCGTGTGACGCGTGCTTTTATACAGCGAAACGTAACGCTGATTGGTCAACGGGCTCATCGCTGATTGGTTGAAGGAGACGGCTGGGTCGCAACGCTTGATGGGATATGTAGTTCTGATTTGTAGAATGTAGTTCTGGGATTTCTCGGATGTATATTTGATGGTGTCTGATGACTTTCTTTTATTTATTCGACTGGAAAGTATTTTCGCTCGATGTGAAATATATTTGTAATACAAAATATGCACGCACGTTGAAATGATAAAGTAATTAGCATGCTGTTGTTGTTAAACCCGTGTTCTAACTGACTTGCTTTTACACGTCGGGTGAAAAAAATGATAACCGTTCGCTCCAATAAATTACACAGTATATATAAAAAATATATATATATCAAAAATCAAACCCCCATGGTTGTGTAATGGCTAACTCCATCTGTCCATAGATTGTGCCATACACGAATAGCGGGAGAATGCTGTGATCAGGATTAGTGGGGTACTGGTCAGATGATTAAGATAGCTTTGTAACATGGCATGGTATTTACAAGCACATAAAGATTTGGGGGTTGTTCAATGGCACGCTGAATGGCGGCACGTGTACTTCAGCACCACGGACAGAGCCAGGATCATCCCCAGTAACCACAACACACTCACACACACTCTTAACTAATGCATCGGCTACACGGTGTGGTCTGATATTAAATGTTTAACCCAACCTTCTGGGTAGTAACCCAACCGCTGGGTCAAAACAACCCAATCGCTGGGTTTGTCCCTATTTAACCCAGCATTTTTTAGAGTGTAGTAAGTATAACAACTAAGTAAAGATAACTCATTCAATCTAAGTAAGGTAAACTATTGGATTTTACAGTGTAGGATTGTAACCCTTTAAATGCCAGTTGTTCACATAACGTAATGCCATTGTTTTGTTTTTGTAACAAGTGTTTGGTGTTTGAGCACTTTGGATTATTACAGCAGTCTTGGGTAGCTTGTCAATGATTAGTGAGCACGCAAACCAGATTCTGATATCCATGCCATCACACCCACACAATCATAATAACATAATTGCAATTCAATTTGCCTTTTTTGCCCAGCAGGAGCAAGATAATAATAATAAAAACAAGGCTTAATAATGTTTTAATGAAAAACATATTCTTAAAGGCTACTGTTTTTCGGAGGATGAATTGTTCACTCCGATTATTATTAAACACACATGTTATTCATTATTAAACACTTTGTTTTTTAGCATTGCTGTTTTATACGAGCAATAAACCATGAGGTTTTGCTGTACAGGGACTTTAACCCCATTACTCCGCTTCACGCACTGCTTACTAGTAGCTACTAAAACCCTCGTAGTTCACCGTTTCTCGTGGCTTATTGCTTTATACATATTTATAAATATTACATAAACACAGATAGCAAGAACGTTTGGGCCAAATGTGGCTGATAGCTCTCACATTTGGCCTAGGTATGGCATGGCTGAGCACATATGGGCCAAACTTTAACCGTATATGTTTTGCCATGGATTTAGAATTGGAGGGAATTTTCTTTTGGATGACCATTTTTTTGAGGTATATGGTCCAGATGATAGCACACAACTGAGAGCCATATGTGGCTTGGCTATGGCACACCATGGAATATGTTAACTTATGGTTAACATTTGGCTTTTATTCTCAGAGCAGCCAGATTCCTCACCCAGCGTCATCCAGATTCCTTATAATAAAAACTGGCTGCTCGTTCATGAACACAGACCTCTGACAAAATGTCTTATTTGCATTATGGTGACAGCCGTCAGAACCTTGTTTGAGGAGTTTTGCATTATACCAAATAAGCTGTTTTCGGTTGACAGTGACCAGAGTGGCAGCAGTTCTCCAGACTCACGGGCTTCAAACTGAGCGCACTCAGGAATGAATCGGTTCGTATACAGCATGACTTCCAGATAAGTGTTCATACTTGTTCCCATTTCTTTCAGGGCCTGCGTTCTGAAAAAGGAAGTGCTACTGAAATGTAGTTTTATATTCTCCATTTTCAAGGGAACAATATTTGACATTAAGACTGGCAGCTCTTTGTATTTTACACAAACTTGTGGAAGTGACTTATAAACATGCTCTGACCAACGGTTATGGAACAACTAGCAGTCATCCATTCACTTAAGACTGTTAAATAGTTTAAGATGTGTGTTCTGAGTTACGCTGTAATCAAATATTTCGCATTTGTAATAAACTCAGTTATAGCAATGTAAATAGTCACTATACCCTATTCATGTAGTACAAATTTTGCTTTAAGCCCAGCATTGACTCAAGCAGAAACAGTATTCAAAAAATAATCACCTTTACATAACCGGTAAGAGTTTAAAGAGACATTAAAAAGCAACAATGCAAATTCTGGTAGCAAGTCTTTATTTTACAGAGTTGATCCAACAAACAAAGGACCATGAACAGGATATGAAAGACCAATCCACACTTTCATATTAGGTTGAACTTGCGTCACTCATTTTACAACTTCCACTTGCTGGTCAGGAGCTGCTGAAGACCTAAAAAAAATAAAAAATGAATAGTTACCAGAAGTCATAATAGACACGGACAACTAATTGACGAGCACTGATCTCAGTCCCATATCCGCAAGTTTCATCCAGCAGTCACCAATAAAATCTAGTCATCCTTGATCAGGAATTACTTCATTACAAGCTGACAGCAACGCACCTGCAAGTCTGCCCGTTGATTCAGCACGCTGTCGGAGAACCTGGAGCAGTCTCAGGAACCGTGAAAACCCCACTACAGATGCTGAACCTGAAGAGGCAACACCACAACATTAAAGCCAAAGAGAAACCAACGGAACACCATAAATAGTTAAATTTGGCTCAGGAGCGTTTACATGGGTCTCATAATAGAGCTGCTCTCTCAGAGAGGGCAAGTGTGTCATCACAGCCAGTATCGAAACGAAACCTTAAACCGATACCAACCTCTTAGAGAAGAGGACATCTCGAGCAGTATTTTGATGATGGGACGTCTCATTTGGCATCATCCGACCTGCAGGGAAGAGAACCCGCCAACATTAGGCAGGGCTACTTCAAGCCAGGCATCCGTGAAGACACGTTTCGGTTGTCCTTTTCCTTAATGTTGCTGGGACAGCTACAGGTGAACCGTACAGCGACCGTCGGTAAAAGTGTTGCTTTCGGCTCCTGTTTGACCGGACCCGTTATAGAAGAACGGGAACGACTTCGATCAGGGCCACGACTTCAGTCTTACCATTATTAACTTCACATGCACAAATTTAATTGGTTTTAAATGGGCCAAACGTTCATTAGCTCCCATGAAAATGTGCAGTTTACTGTAACGTTACACAGTTAAAGTTGAAGCAATACCTCTGCACTAGTGAGGCGGCGGAGCCACGTGGTGACCCAGTATTCACTCCGGCAAGCACCTGGAGAGCAGGAAGAAACATGAGGAGATCAGGGAGACATCCACGGATTCACACCAGAAATAGCCTTACATCTGTAACCAGCAATGGCATATATAAAAAATAAAAATGAGGCACAACTGACTACATATTGTATCCAAGGCTAGACTTGGCATTTTGGTACATCTAGCCTATTTCCACATTATATACAAACTCAATCTAGACCCCTTGAACAACCAATGCAAAAAAAAAATTTACATGGACTAAAATAGCGTCGATTTTGGACACTACTCTGCAAACAATGTTGCACTCACAAACCCAAGAGTGCATTCAGAACCTTATAACTGTTTGCAAAAGTCATTTTTAATATTTAAAGACTGGAAGGCCGACCGCGGTTACACACTGCACCCGCTTACTTCTGACCTCCGTAAACACTCATCCTGCGCTGGACGCCCGAGAGTCACTAACGATCTAGTGCTGTAACACCCAAACAAACTTCTTATGAAACCTAGCTGTTAAAACACCGCATACGATCTTCGATGTTACAGGATTGTGTTGCACTCACCTCCATCCTCTGAGAAAGCGAGTCGGAAGAGGAAGAGGCGCGTGTGACGCGTGCTTTTATACAGCGAAACGTAACGCTGATTGGTCAACGGGCTCATCGCTGATTGGTTGAAGGAGACGGCTGGGTCGCAACGCTTGATGGGATATGTAGTTCTGATTTGTAGAATGTAGTTCTGGGATTTCTCGGATGTATATTTGATGGTGTCTGATGACTTTCTTTTATTTATTCGACTGGAAAGTATTTTCGCTCGATGTGAAATATATTTGTAATACAAAATATGCACGCACGTTGAAATGATAAAGTAATTAGCATGCTGTTGTTGTTAAACCCGTGTTCTAACTGACTTGCTTTTACACGTCGGGTGAAAAAAATGATAACCGTTCGCTCCAATAAATTACACAGTATATATAAAAAATATATATATATCAAAAATCAAACCCCCATGGTTGTGTAATGGCTAACTCCATCTGTCCATAGATTGTGCCATACACGAATAGCGGGAGAATGCTGTGATCAGGATTAGTGGGGTACTGGTCAGATGATTAAGATAGCTTTGTAACATGGCATGGTATTTACAAGCACATAAAGATTTGGGGGTTGTTCAATGGCACGCTGAATGGCGGCACGTGTACTTCAGCACCACGGACAGAGCCAGGATCATCCCCAGTAACCACAACACACTCACACACACTCTTAACTAATGCATCGGCTACACGGTGTGGTCTGATATTAAATGTTTAACCCAACCTTCTGGGTAGTAACCCAACCGCTGGGTCAAAACAACCCAATCGCTGGGTTTGTCCCTATTTAACCCAGCATTTTTTAGAGTGTAGTAAGTATAACAACTAAGTAAAGATAACTCATTCAATCTAAGTAAGGTAAACTATTGGATTTTACAGTGTAGGATTGTAACCCTTTAAATGCCAGTTGTTCACATAACGTAATGCCATTGTTTTGTTTTTGTAACAAGTGTTTGGTGTTTGAGCACTTTGGATTATTACAGCAGTCTTGGGTAGCTTGTCAATGATTAGTGAGCACGCAAACCAGATTCTGATATCCATGCCATCACACCCACACAATCATAATAACATAATTGCAATTCAATTTGCCTTTTTTGCCCAGCAGGAGCAAGATAATAATAATAAAAACAAGGCTTAATAATGTTTTAATGAAAAACATATTCTTAAAGGCTACTGTTTTTCGGAGGATGAATTGTTCACTCCGATTATTATTAAACACACATGTTATTCATTATTAAACACTTTGTTTTTTAGCATTGCTGTTTTATACGAGCAATAAACCATGAGGTTTTGCTGTACAGGGACTTTAACCCCATTACTCCGCTTCACGCACTGCTTACTAGTAGCTACTAAAACCCTCGTAGTTCACCGTTTCTCGTGGCTTATTGCTTTATACATATTTATAAATATTACATAAACACAGATAGCAAGAACGTTTGGGCCAAATGTGGCTGATAGCTCTCACATTTGGCCTAGGTATGGCATGGCTGAGCACATATGGGCCAAACTTTAACCGTATATGTTTTGCCATGGATTTAGAATTGGAGGGAATTTTCTTTTGGATGACCATTTTTTTGAGGTATATGGTCCAGATGATAGCACACAACTGAGAGCCATATGTGGCTTGGCTATGGCACACCATGGAATATGTTAACTTATGGTTAACATTTGGCTTTTATTGGGAAAAACACATATAAACTGCTGGCAGGTTAGTGGCAGTCCACATCTCAGCCCATTCAACAATGCTATTGGTTGCTTTGTGTCTTCCCTTATTCCTATTGGTGGATTACTGAAACTTTGAAAATATATCCGTTATGATCCCACTTTGCTTCCTCTTTCGATCGCCGTTAAAAGAGAAGATGGTGAAAAAGCTCCCCATTTACAACAACAGCCTTTGCTCAGACACATTCTTATCGTTACGGGGCGACAGAGACGCGAGACGTGCGGATCCATCTGCAAGACTTTTATTTAAATTCGTGGTCATAAAAACAGGCAAGGTTCTGACAATGGCAAACAGGTATATTGAGGGCAAGACAAAATAGGAATCCAAAACAAGCAATAATCCAATCGAGGTGCAAACACAGTCCGAATCAGCAAGGCAAAGGGTAAATCCAAGACAGGCTATGAACTTCAGGGCAGGCAGAAATCAGACCGGACGAGATAACAGGCTAGGATCAAGACACAGGATAACAGACTATGAACAAGGCTCGATTCATGAACTAGGAAGCTCCGTACAGTAGCTATCCCTAGGTGAGCGATAAATGCTAAACAATACTCAGCGACTAAAGCAGGGTCAGGCTAGGTGTTATATAGTGTGTGTAATAGCATTCAGGTGAGCGTGTAATTGGTTTCAGGTGTGAGTGTAATCAGTGCAATGGAACATGGGAAATGTAGTCCAGGGTGATGTGCAACAGTCTGTGTGGTGCGAGAGTCAATATCATGGAAGGGTGACCTCGGGTGGTGAGTAAATGGAAGTTCATAGACCGGATTCGTGACACTTATGCAGGCAAGTGCAGTTTTGGTGTTTTAAACGTTTTCTAGGGGTGTAATGGTACACTTATTCGTACCGAAAATTGTACCGAACAAATACGGTAAAACAGCATTACCTTTACCGCAGGCAAGTCATTCAGTGTCCACAGCTTGTTGCTAGAAAAGTGCAATGTGCAGTTTATATGTTTGCATACAATTTGTTTTGTTTTTTTTAGTGTTGGTTATTGTATCTAAAAATAAATAGAAATTGAAAACAGAAAACTGTTGTTAAATGCAGCCTTTACTATGTTAGTAATGTGCTCTAATAGGGCTCCCTGTTGTATAGCATTAGCTAAGATAGATTTTTTATCCTTAAGAAAATTGTAATTATAATTGAGTTCATTTAAAGGCAGAGCCATAAATTGTTCAGTAAACCACTGTTGTATGTTTTCTCCCCCTGCTGTAAAATGTATGAAACTGTGACTTCAAAACTGAGGTACAATTACACTAATGTTTTGTATATAATTAAGTATTATGTCTAAAAATATCCTGTTATTAAAGTAGCTAAATTTTTCCTAATTTAAAAAGGCACTCATGTCTTGGGTGACACTCATTTATGTGCTTGTCTTGAAATGATATCTAATGTGTGATACTGATTATGATATACTAATGTTCTGTTTTCTCTTCTTTTTCCTGACAGACTGTGAGTGAGAAAGACTGGCGAGACTTACTAAAAGGATCCATTTTTGTACATTTATTCACTCGTCTGACATTTGCAAAGTAGCACGCTTCTGTTATGTTCTGTATTGTAATTCTGTTATTAAAGTTCATGAGTGTGAATTCATTTTTGTGTTTACGATTTACTGTGTAATGGGTATTTTAAATAAAAAAATAATAATAGGTGTGGTGTAAATGTGGTTAAATGATGGCATTTGGTTTATCAGCCACATGTGGGCCACATAAGGGCCGTCAGCCCTTTACAGAACTCAGCCATATACGAATACCATATAAGGTCCATATATCTGTTTGTATGATTTGGCTCACTCTGGGTTGGGTTATGGCACTGTTTCGGTTCAGCTCTGGCTAAAAAGATGTGGACCAGTTTTGGGCTGGCGAACACTGGCCACACTTTAGCTTCTGATATGGTCCAGATCCACACCAAAGGAAATTTGCTGACTGGGACGGGCCTGCTGGTATAACACATAATGGGAACAGCATTATATAACGACATGCAATTCTGCAAAACAGGTGTCGCTTCCTCCAGATATCACATGAAAGTAATTCACTCCATTTTCTGTAGTTACTCATTATTCAGAAGAAGCGAGATGCGAATGAGCATCACATGACTGCAGCACATCCACCTCAGCCCCACCTTCATCCTCCACACACACACACACACACACACACACTCAATGTAAACACCGCTTTGTCTCTGAGCCCGTGGCTGCCTGGAGCTCTGCACTCGCCATGCCATGGATACTTTATGGCAATACCAGTTCAGGATCATTTTGCTGGGGGACTCGACGGTGGGCAAGTCATCTTTGCTCAAGCGGTTCACGGACGGCGTCTACAGCGACGCAGCGGACCCGACGGTCGGGGTGGATTTCTACGCCCGCTCACTGGACATCGAGCCCGGCGTTAAAATCAAGCTGCAGCTATGGGACACCGCCGGACAAGAGAGATTCAGGTTCGTCTTGTGTTTTATCGGTATTATGATGTCTCCATGCATCGTGCTATAAACAGAATGTGTGCATCTCTATACGATTTGATCACATTTTGTGATACCATTGGTTGTGTAATATTGTGCAGATATCAGTATTTTATATATCATTTACCTGCTGGGTGTCGTGTAATACGGTTCACAGGCCCAGGACTGTTTATGAATGAGATAAACGGGCTCATCTCATTGATTTGTTCCAGCATCCTCTGTTTGGACTCTGATGAGCATGTGTTTGGTTTATTATTGTTAATGGGCTCTGATCTTGCTGCTGTCTCCTATTTCGCAGCACAAACATCCATCCTCAATGCTTTAAAGAACTATACAAATCAACCAGCGGGGAAGCCTGTCTTGCTTTTATATTCTGAATGATCAGACACACTCAGTGCTGGTCTCATTTCCACATATGATAGATATGCACAGAAAAATTGGACATCAAGTATGTGATCTATTAACTACCAGTGGTGGACAGTAACGGAGTAGCCTAGTTTGACTTCGTTACTGTACTTAAGTACATTGTTCAAGTATCTGTACTTTACTGGAGTCGTTTTATTTTGAGTAACTTTTACTTTTACTTCACTACATTCCAAAGTATAAGATCGTACTTTTTACTTCACTACATTTCATAAAACATATCGTTACTCCTTATAATATATCCCGTGCTCCGAGACGCAGAAGCGGTGTTTGATTCAAGAACGAACTGATTCTTTTCAATTAACCTTTTAAATCGGTTCGCAAATCGCACCAAATGATTCATTCACAAATCAGAATGAACCGATTGCAGCTGTTCTCGAGTCGACAACTCAGTGATTCAAATGAACCGTTTAGTGCGAGTCTCCAGTGAACCGAATTCACATGTAAGAACCGCGCGCGGGTCTGATGCGGATACAAGTAAGTTCCTAATGTCGAATTTTAGGATTAATTATTGTAGCTGAAAATCATATTTAGGTCAAAGCTGTCAGTTGTTTGTGAGCTAAATCTGCTGTAAAGGGTGACCTGTTTAAGCCCACTTGAATGCAGACACATTAACATCAGAGTCTCTATGTTTTAGGTAAAATAATATTCAAATAACACAGATTAAATAAAATAACTCATGCACGTTCATCTTCCCCGCTGCTGTAACGTTAGCAGTTTTACTAAAATGCTATGCATTTAGCCCTATGTGACGTCTGTTTTTATATTGTTTGTCAGCACACATAGCCTAAGTTACTATGTATCTGGATCAACTAGACGAGTAGACAAATATAAATGTTTATTCATAACCATGCAAAGAAAATAAATCAATGTTAGCTGATGCTAACTGTCTCGCTAACGAGCTTGCTGGTGCTAAATTGAGGTAATTTTTTTAAAATAAAGTCCAAATATTTTTATTCAACCACCTAGATGGATTACTTCTGAGGGAAAATAAAGGATGTGATGTTCAGAACATGATAACTACAGTAATTATCAAAGTGGGAAGTGATGCCCTCTGGGGGCATTTGGCCAGGGGTGTTTTTACACCACAGACAAGGTTTGAGAAGAAAATCATTATGAAAATCTAATTATATTTTCCTTATTATATTCATTATTTCCTTATTGGTTATTTTGGGAAAATCCCAGGTATTTTTAGCAGTAGGATTATTAAAAATAAATGCTAATATAAAATTAAATGGTATAAGTAGCCTATATAAAACTGCAAAATAAACATTCATCTATGGGTACTTTTTACTTAAGTACATAACAATTTAAGTACTTTTGTATTTTCACTCGAGTAAAATTTAAAACTGAGTACCTTTACTGGAGTAATATTTTATTATACGGATCTGTACTTTTACTCAAGTACTTGATTGTGTACTTCGTCCACCACTGCTATTAGGATTAAATGTGTAATTAAAATTAATTTCAGTAAAGACGGATTACGGACTTTGCTAATGGGGCCAGTGCTTCTGACTGTCCATCTGATAAAATACGCCACTGCAGATGCAAAATTTATATAGCATAGATGGACACATTGCTTGAATGCGTGCCAGTGCTATTGTCACACAGGCAAATAAACTAAGAAATAAGGAATGCATTCATTTCTAGCCGCAGTGCCCTCCTGAACACTGTTTTGTAGGTTTAATGTTGTCCTCCTGATACATTTTTTGTCTTTATTATAAATTTTTTCCAAGGTTGTTTATTCTTTTAAATGCAACTTTGCAGCTTAATCTTATAAATGATTTGATTTTTCATACTTGAAATGTAATTGTTTTGATCTTGCAAAATCCGTCTATCAATTTAATTACACTGAAATGTCCACAAGGTATCCAGACGCTTTATTTATTATGCAGTAAATACAATTGGAGGCCCAGTGGCTTCTTGTTTCAGGTTACATGAGTAAAGTAACAAAATTGAATATTCTGGGTTCAATAATAACAGTAATAATAACAATAATAATAGTAATAACAATAATAATAATAATTTAAACAGCTTTACAGCTCGAACAATACATTAGTTTTAACAGAAACATAATGCAAGGGATTTTATACAATTCTTCAAGAGATTCAAATTTTCAGCACTATCTAATGGCAATTTCTAACTATTTTACGTTTTGGCAAATTAGTATGAATTTGTACGATCTCTATAAAATTACATTTTCTCATGAGATCGAGTTGCACATTTCTGCTCCTAAATCCTCCAAAAATAGGTCTCATTTACTTTTATCACAAGTGCTGTGATAAAACTTTGAAATTTGCTGCTTTTTTTTCAAGAAAACAAGGGAAGAGTTGAAACATTATGCAACAAATGCTGTCGAACTAGTATGGAACTAGGGTTGCAAAAAGGCCGTAGACTTCTGGAAAATTTCCAAAACTTTCCACAAATTCTGGAAACTTTTCAGGAATTTTCGGAACTTTTGGAAAGTTCCAGAAATTGTCCGCCCCTTTGCAACCGTATATGGAACCCAAAATATTCCTTTACAGTGATCTGCATTTAAAGGGGTCATCAGATGCCCATTTTCCACAAGTTGATTCTTAAGGGTCTTAACGAAAAGTCTATATCATATTTTGGTTAAAAGTTCTCAATGGTAGTGAAAAACAACACCCTTTTAAACCCTGTCAAAAACAGCTCTGTTCACTGTGAGCTGTTTCGGTGCATGTTCCTTTAAATGCTAATGAGCTCTACTCACCCCGCCCTTCTCTTCCATGGGGTGATGAGCCGTTCTCATGAGACTGTAAACTTTAGCCACATTCATCATGAAACTTGCGGACTGGAACATTATTAGGAAAGGGCGATTTGCAAATATTCACAAAAAAAACAAAACCTTATACTCACTTGGAGGTGAAGCTGGATCACAAATGATTCATGCGAACATAAACGAATTTAGGCAGATTGCGGGCGCATTCCCTTCAAAAACAACGGTGTGTTCAGCGGATCATATGTCGGGAGTAAATGACGACTGCTATGTTCATTATTACATCCAACAGAACACCTCAATCGCTTAGGAGACATTCTTGCTCCGGCGTCCAAACAATGGTGGACTGATGACAGCTCACTCAGGACGGGTCTGTGCTAAAACACCAGTGTCAATCAACAATAATGGGAGGGTCCTGGGTCTGTGTGACGTTACCAAAGTCCCTTTCAAGGAAAGTCTGTTCACTCAGCGGCCATATTTGCAACGCCTCTGGGCAGCTCAAACAAGACCAAGTCCTATCTAAATGAATGGGGGAATCCTGAAATCTCAAAAACTACTCGCTGAACTCACGATTACATATTTCAAATCAGCAACAAAATCTGAAATGAACTGCCCCATGAATGTTGTTTCTTATGCTCAAATAGTGTTTTAAAAGCTTATTGTTTAGGCTAGACCAGCCAATGCACATGCGTAGCTCCAACGCGCTTATGACTGTGCATGCGGATCGGCTGGTCCAGCCTAACGGCCGCTGCAGTGACACAGTGACTTTACCAATCAACGATTGGCTCTTTCATTTAGAAGGCGGGACTATCCCGCCATATTGCGCATTGCAGATTCTCCCATTCAGAAGTATAGGAGTAAACCGTCTTTGTATTTCTATAGTCCTTGACGTCACACAGCCAAGAATCTGAGAACGGCTTGATCTGAGAAAGGGGATATTATTTTGGGGGATTTTTTTAAAGAAAAAGCACTGGGGTGGGTTTTTTATCAATATAGGGTGGTTGTGTACACACACACTGCCAACACATGTTTATGTTCAAACAACATGTAAAAGTGAATTTAGCATCTGATGACCCAATTTAAGAATCTCTAGCCATGATTTGGTGCATTTAATTATAAGAGTCTTTAAAATATATCATCTTCTTCATCCCATCAGGTCCATCACTACTTCCTACTATCGCAACTCTGTGGGCGGCCTCTTAGTCTTCGACCTGACGAACAGGAAGACCTTCGATCACGTGCGAGAATGGCACCGAGAGGTCAGCGAGCACATCCTGCCTCATCACATGGTCTACATCCTAATCGGCCACAAGAGCGACCTGAGCCACGACCGCAAGGTGACGCGGGACGAGGCGGAGCAGCTTGCGGCCGAACTCGGCATCTGCTACGTGGAGACTTCGGCCAAGTGCAACAGCAACGTGGAGCGTGCTTTCGAGCTGCTCACACGGGACATCTATGAGCTGATGAAGATGGGCGAGATCTCCACGCGCGACGGCTGGGACGGGGTCAAGAGCGGCCTCACCGCTAAAGTTCTGTATCCCGCAGAGGAAGAGGCAGAGCGAGAAAAGAGCTGCAACTGCTGACTCCCACAAGCCACCTGCAATCGCTCACCTGTGTATCAGTCGGTCGTCGCTTTCTTCACTAACGTGTCACATCATGGTCACTGCCTCAGGCCTGGACCGCTGCTCTTATCTCGTTGTCGCTGTCTGAGGTTGATGGTACAAGCCTCTCAAAGGTGTAGTATATTTGGGCTTGAATGGACAGGCCCTGCTTCATATTGTTGGAGATCACATCATGTTCTGAAGTTTGCAGCACTCTTGTGGATAGCGTGCGGATAAAGGATTTTAGCGTCTAGTTGTACTTCACATCCTCTGGAGCTAATATGGTTTATTTGGCTTGCTCCTTTCCCTTTAACCATTATTACTATAGTACAGTTAACATTTAGAGAGAACATATCGTAATTGCAATCTTATCTACACTTAAATACTTCAAAGACCCCATAAAATGACTTGACGACATGGTTTTCTTTCCTGTGTTGACATTCCTTATTGAAACAGGAAGTTGGAGACGGACAAATGGCTTGTCCTTAAAAAAAACTATATCCAATAGCCATTAGTTTATGTCAGTGCCATGAGCCATGCTACTTCCTATTGCTAGTCAGTGGCTGGTGGTATTAGGAGAAGGGCATTTGAGAGCATAATATTTTCCCAGTAGCAAAATACTGTAAAGTGTGTGTTTTTAATAGGTTTTTAGGACTACACATAGTACATAAACGCCATCTATGTTAATAAGAGTCATGGACTGAAAGCCACAAAACTCCAAAAAGAACATGTTAAAGTGAAAACTGGCTGGTAGACATAATTTATAGGTAAAAAGGCAAGACTAAGGGGCCGTTCACACAGAACGCATTCTAATGTGCTACTTTTCTATTGTGTTTCTATGTAAACACACGCTAGCTGGAGGTGTATGACCACTGCACTCGCTTCTTTTACAGCGCCAGAGTTTTAAAACTCTGTCAAGTTAGAAGAATTTAAATTTTTACACACAGTGCCGCTCATCAATATCAGTTTCAAAACAGTGGACCAATAAGAAGACCCCGGAGGTGGAGCAAGCGTTACAAGTGTACAGTAGCAAGTTGGCATGGAAATTATTTATCAGAACCTGTTTCTTAAAAAAAATCTATTCTGCTGTTTGGATTTTTTCTGTTATTTCCATTATTGCATCACATCTCAAAAGCATGTCTCAAGAGCATTCTGTGCTGTGCTTTTTTTTAAAAACCATTCCTGTGCTTTTAAATGCAAAGACGCGTTCTGTGTGAATGCCCCCTAAGGTGGTTTTTACACGACACTGTTGTCAACTAAAAATTGAACTTTTTATGCATTTTGGCCATTGAATTTGGGCTTGAAAACATATTTGAAAAAGGCTTTCAAAGTGTATGTTTTTGGAAAAAATACTATTGTTGTCTCCATGTAAACTATAAAAATGCAAATTTGTGAAAATGGTGACATCCAGCGTTGCCAGATTGGAAATGTCCAAGTATCGTACCAGAAGCTCAAAAGTATCGTATTTGGAAGAAAATTATCGTAGACGAGTCAAATGTAAAGAATACAGCTATTTATCTAGACCAACAACTTTTTGACACGACCTGCAAATTACCATAATAGATAAATAACTAGGTGTACCTATGCATGAGTGTGCATGAGTGCAGTCTGTAATGAGCCGATTTCGTGTATGAGTATATAAGTCCTATGATTACAATTACCATCGCACAAAAATTCTGAAATGATCGTACATTATGGGATTTTTTTCATTATTGATTGTACAGAGTACAGAGGTCAAAATAATCGTACAAATACGATAATTATCGTATGTCTGGCAACATGTGTATTATGTGTTCAGTCTATAGGCTTGCACACGTTTCTTTACAAAGTGACATCGCCAACTACTGGCCTGGCATGCATAATACAGCAAATTTAGTACTTTTCACTGATTCCATGTGAACGGCGATTGTATTGTTGACGTCTGTGCACAAGACTCTTCTGAAAAGCAAAGGAAAAACGTTTCCATTTTGTAGTAGATCGTTGTCGTGTAAACGTACCCTAAACCTCCCCTCAAACGGATCGCTGGGTCTGCAAATGTAATTTTGCACATTCAACATTCAGTGTAATCATGTCTCATATGCTCTGTTTTAAAATCTAGTGATCTGCAGACCTTGACAGCATGATACATTCCTGACACAAAGCCTAAAGATATCCAAAAGATAGTCAGCAACATTGAAATGCCATATTTTGGCTGCAGCACATGTACTGTATATAACTACATCTCATTCAATACTGGAAAATATCAATTGAAATAAATTGACTATTTTACCCAGTATTTGTGGTGCTATGTATTGTCTGTGCTTATCAGAGCATCACTGCATGCAAACAAGTCTACAACAAATTTCCACCAATGTGTAGCATTACAATTGAATAACTTAAGAAGTTCCATTGGTTCGGATGTCACCTTACACCCAAAGTATCAACAGTTTTGACGTGAAAACTTCGGAGAACATTGGAGTATTGGTACCTGAGCAATCTGGCTATGCTTGTACCATGCTGGAGATTAAATTTACACCACTCTCACTGTATGCATACTCTAGTGTACACTTAAAAGCCGAAGTATACTTTGAGCTCACTAGAGATTGGAACAGAGCTGTAGAGAAAAACAGAACATGCTCAATACACACAGTTCTCCATATTAGCAAGACTGCAGATTTATGTACTTCACCCAGCTGAACTAAACGAGCTGATCACAGCACCACCTGCTGTAGTTTCCATTTAGCAGCAATATAACAAGTGCAAAAAAATTCCCATAGACTTGCTGGAAGTTCACACCAAGAACAATATCTATAACAACAACTATAAAGCTTTAATAATCATTCGAAATGATCGAACTTCAAATCCAATCAGAATCCACTTGACTTTAAGAAGCGTGAACATTTAAAGTGGCCGACGAAGATCTGCAGTGCATTCTTATAATAGAAAAAAATGTTATCAGGCATTGGTGTGGACGCTAATATAGCAATTCTTTTAGTTATAGTTATCATTCTTGGTGTGTAAGAGCGGGACCCGGGCAATATCTACACACCAGAGACTTGCAAGTGGGCATAGCAATGCTAAAACGACCACATATAGTAGCATTGCTCTGGCAACCGCCCACAAGCACTTCTAAAAATTGAGTTTCTTGGAGGTTGAACTCGATAACACCAGGATCGTGTCTCATGCACTGACTGTATCTGACGAGTAACCCAGACCATGTGCTGCTTCAGATCACGGCAGATGATATAACAGATATAACGGCACTCCTCATCTCACCAGCACATCAGTCATGCTTGCTGTACAGAGGTTTTGCAGGCAGCATTGCTGAGAGTCTTTAGTTCCATCATGTGCCGTCGGCTTTACTGGGTGTGTTTGTACATACATTTCTGTACGGCTAAATGCATTGTAAATAGCAGCAGGGCACAATGTACTTACACGTCAGGTGGAAGCTAAAGGTTTGTGTGGCTTAACCGCAGGTCAACATACTACACATACTCTAATTCAGAGCCAGTATGAAAATAGAGTATGAGAAAGTCTTTGTGTCAGAGGAACATCAGAATTGTACAATTAGTTACACATGTTTTTTATTTTACAGACCAAGTGCGAAATTCTCCCAAACTGCCAAATTATCTTCTGTAATAATATGTGACCCTGGACCACAAAACCAGGGTTAATTTTTTGAAATTGAGATTCATACATCATCTAAAGCTGAATAAATAAGCTTTCCATTGATGTATGGTGTGTTAGGATAGGACAATATTTGGCTACTATTTGAAAATCTGGAATCTGAGGGTGCAAAAAAATCAAAATATTGAGAAAAATCGCCTTTAAAGATGTTTAAGTTCTTAGCAATGCATATTACTAATCAAAAATTAATTTTGATGTATTTACAAAATATCTTCATGGAACATGATCTTTACTTAATATCCTAATGATTTTTGGCATAAAAGAAAAATGTATCCATACAATGTATTGTTGGCTATTGCTACAAATATACCTGTGCTACTTTAGACTGGTTTTGTGCTCCAGGGTCACATATATATGTAAACAAAGCTGATCATATGCAGACTTGAGACTTCTCCTCACAGAAAATGAGACAAAAATCACAGATTCTGTTGCTTTTGATCCATGTGCTTTAGGACAATCAGGTTTCCTTGCTCATTTTCACAGCTTTATTGTGCAGATGAAAAACATCAGATACATATGAGTGAGGTTGCAGAAAACTGACTGTGTATAAACTTTAACAATGAAATGAGTAAATAAGTCCAACTTTTCATCCAACACTAGAACTTACAAGAACATGGTTTATTTGTATAGATTTTTTTTTCTTAATAAAACACATGCACTAACATAACCATGTTTTGGTTGAGACATGGCAATTACTGAAGGAAAATCAGACGGTGAAAACACTTTGTGGACAAACCACTGACCTAAATGTGCTACATTGTATACAAGTTGGAAGTTGTGGATGCAAAGTTTACAGGGATGGGAAATAGATAAGAATGAGAAGTTAATGTGTTGGATTAAGGCTAAATTTACCAATGCAATTCACACATATAAAAATAGTCAAATGCAGTGCGAAAAGCCTCGTGGATTTAACATTCTGATGGGTTGATTCAATTAGATTATTTTACCTTTGTAATATTTAAAGGAGTGTGTTTACATGTATAAATATTCAAATAAAGATCTGAAGGACTGAAATATGTGACCGCACTGCTGTTGTGTTGCGGTCACTGAACGGTTTTGCACAATTTGACTAGTTTCTATGGTAATTGCATTCAGTAAGTACATACTCATGGCATATTTAACTGCACATAGTGCTTCTCAAGTACTAGTTCACATATGAATGCATTATAACAATGATAAAATCATTCATGGTGGTGCCAAATACATTGTACCCCCCCCCCCTGGTGGTCAAAAGAGAACAGCTCTATGACCCCATTTTAATAAAATTGGTTGCAGGGAAATAAATCTAATAGCTAGTGTAAATGGAATAAGTTGATTGTGTATTATAGATAGATATTCAGTATAACAGCAGGGCTTTCATTAGTCACCCACTGTCCATTCTAGTCACATAAACACATCTGTAACAGGCCTTTATGGGGGTTCATCACTGATGTGGATGAGCAGAGTGAAATGTATTGCACATTTTAAATGTTAAATCAACTGTAATAATTGCTAATAGTAATGATGTAAGTTCTGGGCATCGTAAACTGTCAATATATTTTGCATTGTGATTTGGTAAATGTCATAAGATTCATTATGTTTAAATAAAATTAGAATTAAGATCGGTGTTCTCAATCTCTTACAGTAAGTTTTGTGTGCGTGTGTGTGTAAAAGATAAGCAGTTCAATATGATTTCACCTTCACTGTAAAAAATGACTGTGAATTTAACGGTAAAATACTGTAAAAATGCTACAGTAAAAACCTGTTAAATGGTTAACGGTAAATTCCCCTTATATATACGGTGAAAAACTGTATTGGACATTACATGTAATTTTACGGTAGTATACCGTTTTTGGAAGTGAAAAAGACCATAATTTACAGTGAATAACCATACAGTGGGGAAAAAAAGTATTTAGTCAGCCACCAATTGTGCAAGTTCTCCCACTTAAAAAGATGAGAGAGGCCTGTAATTTTCATCATAGGTATACCTCAACTATGAGAGACAAAATGAGAAAAAAAATCCAGAAAATCACATTGTAGGATTTTTAAAGAATTTATTGGTAAATTCCTCGGTAAAATAAGTATTTGGTCACCTACAAACAAGCAAGATTTCTGGCTCTCACAGACCTGTAACTTCTTCTTTAAGAGGCTCCTCTGTCCTCCACTGGTTACCTGTATTAATGGCATCTGTTTGAACTCGTTATCAGTATAAAAGACACCGGTCCACAACCTCAAACAGTCACACTCCAAACTCCACCATGGCCAAGACCAAAGAGCTGTCAAAGGACACCAATAATGTTGTTAAATGAATGTTTATTGCATTATTTCAGTTTCATGTGTGTTACCTTGACGGGGTGTAGTGTTTGTGTGAATGAAACTGTGCACCTTCTATATATGTTATTAGCTGCTTGTGATGGGCTTTGGTTCATCATGTGACTTTCTCATCACCACCTGCATTTGATGGTTATCTGTGTATTACAAAGGTACAAAACAGATTTCAGTACTTCAATACGTTGGTATATTAACATTATATCAGTTAATGAAATTACAATATTTAATTGTAAATTTAAGTTAAAACCGTAAAACCTAAAACGTTGCTACCGTATTTTTTACGGGAAAATTCTGGTAACCACAGCTGCCGGTTTTTACAGTAATTTTTTTTTAAAGATTTGTTCATTTGGACCTTTTTTTGTGATTTATTCTTCAGGTTACATTGTTACAACCATAACTATATCGTCCACTATACAGTCATTCACAATTCTGTATATTAATATGGTTTCAGACACCACTACAAACGGCTGTCCCCTCAAATAATGCACTATATAAGACTATAGAGGGCATGTTTGGGTTCATCCATTTGTTCAACTGATTTATTCAAAAACACTGAATCATTCGGGAATCAATCTCCACCACTGTGTTGCTCGGAGAGGCACAACGGTTGAAGCAACATTACACAAACTGGCAATGATGACATGTCTAAAAGTAGAGCTGTCCAACAGATTTTGCGGAAAACTGCATACTTTCATCATTCTTTGTTTGAATTTTCATCCATGAATAAAGTGAAGTTACAAAACTATGCAGTGGAAATAGCTTGAAGCCACAACATCTGTCCTTCGAGCCAAAAAGAGCTTGCAAGCAAAAATGGAAAGCGAGAAAATGTAATAAAACATGAATCAACATAGCATAGCATCACATTTGCTATACATTAAAGGGTCCTTTTATGCTCTTTTACAAAGTCTTGATTTTGTTTTGGGGGTATACTAGAACATGCTCTCATGCTTGGTGGTTCGAAAAACACATTCTTTTTTTACATAATTTACATTATTACAATACCTTTCTCCCCATCCTGGCACAAACGGCTCGATTAGTTCCAGGTTTGATGAAGGTCCGCCTTCTGAAAAACAAAATGTGATGTGATTGGTTAGCTGTCCCAGTGCGTTGTGATTGGCGAACAGCTTAGACGGTGTTTCAGTACTGCCACGCCCCTTGCCAAAGCAGCAAGTTCCGTCTGCTCCGGTTTAGTTAAGGATGGCGTCAATATTGCCAAATCAATTTGAGCCGGATTCAGACCCCGAGAATATTGAACAAGAGGATCGCGCAGAACCTTTTCACGTACGGATATTGCAAGACATATTAGAGTGGTAACGTTATTGTTGGTTTTTTTGTTATTGTTTTTTTGGCTAAATCACGTTTTAGATAGGATGTCAACAACCTCTTAAAAATAACTGCATTTACTATGTACAGATAAGTGCATATGTATTATTTTTATTGTTATTTAATTCTAGCATTATAACATGAATTGCAGTGAAACTGTTATACAGTTGAATTTATTTATACCATAATCCAGTGTTTCCCAGGTGGCATATATGTGCAAACTCATTCTCTGCCAGCAGGAGGCGCTGTTGGAGTGGTAAAGATCAAGGTTTCCCTGTAACGGCGGTACACAAAGCAGCGCTATGCTCAAAAAAACACTGCTTATCAGACATTACATGCAAGATTAAATGAAAATGACATCCAATTTTCTGAAGACAGTTGGTTTCCTTCAGAAATACAGTGATATAAAAACACCCGCACTCAATGTATGGGAAACACTGTAGTCTCATAATTGAAGTGTGAATTCTGCAGATTACATCATTGTCCAGTATTGTACTCTCAGCAATTTATTATAAGAACGTTTTCATAAGTGTAACATACATATTTACATACATAATTACTGTAATAACTTACGAAAACTTGAGGCTACAGCAGCACTTCTTCCTCGTCGTCTTGTCTGATGCGCTCACTCAACCAAGCGTTCTAACCACGACCTTCGCCCCTCCCCACCCCCCAACCATTCACATTTCTGTAGGGGGGAATTATTTTAATGATATTCTAATGAGCCGCTTTGTGATATCACAAAACCCGAAAAACAAACGCTGTAGTCCAAACGAGCCGTTCGTTGTAGTTCTTGAAAAGGGATTTTTTTAAAAACAAAATATCTCCCTTTGGAGTGGACTTTGAGATTTGTAAGTTTGAAGATCTTTTTTTATGCCCAAACATAACACTACTCACTGACTAAAATTCAAAAAGTGAAAAAGCATAATAGGACCCCTTTAAAGCAATGTTTATGTTGGTAAGAATGCCAGGCTCTCAACCAGTTACTGCGTTGGTCTATTTGCCTATAGCCCAGCCAAAATTATAGCCTAGTTACGATCGTTAGGACTATGTGATATTTATGGCTGCCCTTGAAAAAAGATTCTTCTGGTCGACTAGTAGTCATTCATTTTAAGCATCAGTCGACTAATCGCACATGTATTAATAAACCCTTTAAATCATCACACTGAGCTTTTAATTGTTTACAGCCTATAACTACTCAAGCACGTCAGGGAAAAACAGTAAGGAGGCTGCATTAACATTTTAATAATGTATTGATACACTAGAGCAGGGGTGCCCAAACTCGGTCCTGGAGGGCCGGTTTCCTGAAGAGTTTAGCTCCAACCCCAATTAAACACACCTGAACCAGCTAATCAAGCTCTTATAGGCATACTAGAAACTTGAAGGCAGGTGTGTTGAGGCAAGTTGGAGCTAAACTCTGCAGGACACCGGCCCTCCAGGACCTAGTTTGGGCAGCCCTGCACTAGAGCTTTCTCTTTTTTTCAACTTACAGCGACACTGACTCATCTCCGCAGATGCACCTATATGCATGTTTCATACAGATTACATGATCTGAGAATATTTGTTTTCCGTTTGAATTGATTAATTTGAAAGTAGACATTTCGCTCTCTATAGATATGTTTTCATATCTGCAAGGCAAGTATACACAGAGTTTCGCACTCAAGTTCACAGACGGCAGAAATACGCACATCCTTTTTGCTTTGACAGTTATTTTACAAAAGCGTAATGTTTTGTTGTTATTGAATAACAATTGAATAATGATGTATTACTCTTATCTGTATGACCAAAAATGAGTATTTTAAAGGGGTCATATGATGCGATTTCAATTGTTCCTTTCTCTTTGGAGTGTTACAAGCTCTTGGTGCATAAAGAAGATCTGTAAAGTTGCAAAGACTAAAGTCTCAAATCCAAAGAGATGCTCTTTATAAAAGTTAAGAGTCAACCACGCCTACCTAAAACGCCTCGTTCTAACACGCCCCCACATATCTACGTCACTATGTGGGAAGATTTGCATAACACCGCCCAAATGCTCACGCAAAGAAAGAAGGCATAACTTTTATTCTCGCTGTAGTATTGTTGTTGCTGCCGCCGCCATGTTGTGAAGGCGCTGTGTGTTTCGTTGTGAAAGCGAAACTACTTTGTTTGGTCTTCCAAAAGAGGACGATATCTGCTTCGTCATGCCTGGAGCTGATCCGTGCTGGTCGCTGAGGAAATACTACAACTTTGCGCTGTGGATCGCAGGATCGGCTTTCACCGTGGACAAAGCGGAGTCCAGCCCGGGGTTGTCACGTGGTTGCCGCAAGCCCGCCGGCCGCTCCTTCGTCGAATCCGCCGGCCTCGCCGTTCTAAAGCCCTCCGGCCGCTCCTTCATCAACTCCGCCGGCCACGCCGTTCTCAAGCTCACTTTAGCCTGCTGTGTGATGCTGTGTTTCGTTGTGAAAGCGAAACTACTTTGTTTGGTCTTCCAAAAGAGGACACGACTGGAAATCAGTGGTTATGTTGTATTTACAACACTGTTCCAGAACAGTTCAACCCAAATATTCAGATGTGTGCAGCACATTTTATGGAGGACTGTTTCCTGATCCTGGGAGAGTAGACTACAATGCCGGCTGTTCTGACTCAAAGACTGTAAGTACGTTTTTATATTTAAAGGATTTGCCACTGACAATTCAAACATGAGTTTTGGGCAGTGTAGTGTAGCACTTGTTGTTTGTCATTTCTCCGATCACAAATGCAGACATGGTTTTATGTTTACGCGGTGCGATGCAACCTCGCTTTTTCAGACCGATGAGCTTTGTAAAAATCGACGCGTTTCAGAAAGGCGGGGCATAGAGGAGAAACAATAATGTACAGTATGTGGAAAATAATGTGTAAACACATTTCATTACAGTGGAAAATATGTGTTTTTTGAACCTTAAACCGCATAAACATATTTCATTAGACCAAATACACAAAATAACGTTCTTTTTTGCAACATCATATGACCCCTTTAAGAGCAAGTGATGCACCGGCCCCTCCATCAGTCCTGCAGTGAGAGCTACTGTTCAGCCTCCACGCTCTGCACAGACTTTAGATTGAGTGGCCATGTAAAGTTGCTAATACTTACATATTTCAGATGATAAGCCATATTTGAGGTCGATGAATGATGGCGAGGCATGCCTGATGTACTGTATTATATACCAGCCGTTAACGTTCTGTCCGTCACGGACTGCGTGACTTCGCCTGTGGATTTTATATAATTAATTAATTTTTTTATCCCAGCGACTAAGCAACTATTACAATTTTGGGCGACCGAGCCTCTTCTGGTCGACTAATGGTTAGTCGACTATTAGGGGGCAGCCTCAAGCCTCATACACACCGGGACGATTATTGCGAATAACGCGTACGTTTATGCTTCAACCACTAGAGGGCCAAAGGTTTGTTTGTTTATTTATTTATTTTTTTGCATTTTTTTTACATATTGTTTGTTCACAATAAGATCTATAACATGTTTTTCAAATATAGTAATGGTTATTCTTCATTTAATGCTGACTTGACATAGCTGTAGATAGAAGCTTTTCTATGGACCGAACTCTTACGTGATGAATTTGGAATGTGGAAAAGGAGGATGAAGAAGGCATGGTTTAGCATAATGTAATACATAGTGCTTCTTAACGCTATTGTATAGTTTTACTAAATAAATCTACCATGTTCTGAGCTTTTTAAATCCCTCAGTCCGAAATAGATCCTTTTTTTACATGTCTACTTTGTAACATTCTCTCTCACAGACGAATGCAGTATGAAAGACGCTTACAGTAGATAAAATGAGTAATAATAAAAACATGTTACCTCTAAGATATTCTAGCATGTATTAATTAGTTGTTTATCTTTTGTAATTTGATTATTTTCTCCTTAAAACGTAGTTTCTACTAGTCGTTAGCCATTCAGATGTCGCCGACACATCATCAGAGCGATATGATTGGCCAAAGTGCTTGTCAATCATGACCATTACCGCCCCCATCCCACGATGCTTCACTCTAGAATATCTTCCTACACATCTGTTAAGATGATTTAACATATCAAAACAGCAACTACATATATAATCGTGTACAAATGATCCTACAGTATGGAATTATTTGGGAGATTGTGAAGCATCCTAAATCTGGTCGTTGTTTTACGGATGCCATGAATGAGTGTGGCTACCCTCGCTGAGACACTCGACTCCTCCAAACTGAGCTTCAGTCAAACCACACTCTTGTTTAAAAAGGGCATCTGCCATAAATGGCACAGCTGTGGATGGGTTTCTCTGAAACAGCTGTGGAATCACTATCAAGAGATTTCTGATGCACAATTTTTAGGATTCGGGGTTGCTAATGATTGATTCTCTTGGCGCCCCAAATTGTGTTAACAACTAAAGAGGTGTGTATTATGTCTGAGAGACAGAATGTCTTATCAAATACATTAGCAGTTCAGCCTTTGTCAAACCAGATGTTGTGTTAGTGTGAATAAATGCTTTTACTTTGTGTGTTAATTTAAACAAAAATATAACCTTTACGTAAAGCACTGTAATTTAATCAGATATATGTGACCCTGGACCCCAAAACCAGTCATAAAGGTAAATTTTTCGAAATAAATAAGCTTTCCATTGATGATTGCAGGGCAGGACTTAGGGGGCCGGGGGCCCCTGGGCTTGAGGTTATGTTTGGGCCCTATACCTACACTACAAATGCCCTCAAATAGAACACCATTATGGAGTAACACAAAATACACAAACATATGCTTTGAGGTTCATAAATAGTGCAATTAATATGCAACATGTCTAGGCTATAGTCAAAGTTTAAATGTAATATTACATATTCATTATATAATAAACTGGATGTGTTCTCTCAGTTGAGAGATCAAAACCCTGAAATAACTTTGAGCAGAAAAAAAACAAAGCCAGAGATGGTGGCTTATTAATATTATAAAAGGGTAACACTTTACTTGAAGGGGTGTGCATAAGACTGACATAACACCTTCATAATCATGACATGACACATGTCATGAATATGAAGGAGGTTTTATGCATGTTTATGACAACTGTCATTAAGTGTCATTCGCTCAGTTATGTAATTTTTAATGCAAAGATGACATTGTTTGAGATGTCTTTGTTATGGGCTATGGTTAGGGGTAAGGGTAGGGGTAGGGTTAGGTCAAATAATGTCATATTTGCATTAAAAATGACAT
>NW_015505761.1:548217-554837 GCF_001515645.1 Sinocyclocheilus grahami | reverse complement strand
AAAGACATGCTGGCTATTAACAATCAAATGAAATCACTATCAACAAAATTCATAGATGGATTGTGCATAAATATTATATAACGTTTTAATGTAGAAATATTAAATGATTGCAAAAATGAAATGAGCTATTTTTTAAAATATGAAACTACAACCGCTAGTAGGTGGCAGCAAATGACATGTCTTAATGAGTGAGTTGAATCAACCGATTCGTTTAAAAACCTGATTTATTAAATTTTTGCAAACGACTGTACATACTTATAGCCTGATTGAATTATTTGCTGGTCCGTGAAACACAGAGGAACAGAGCTATGATGCTGTTTTTGAAATCAAATCTTTGCATAGCTATGACAGGAGAGAAAAAAAAGCAGTTAATCTAAAAAAAATAAAAAATAAAGTGTAACCTTATTTTGTAATTAAATTATGTAATTCTGTTTTTTAACTAACACAATAAAACAGAATACAAATATGATAACACAATAAAAAAAAAAACATGATTTAAGAAAATTAATAAAAACGTTGTTATCTGTTTTTGTAAATAAACTCTTCAAATATCTGAAGCAGACCGCTTCAAAGGACAGCTGATGTTGTGGAGTTGTTGTACTTCACACAAACAGACGGAAGAGCAGCCTTACTACAAAAACAGTGACCTTTCACTCAATACTGACACTGACACGTCCAGGTTTCCCATAAAGCTGGTTTATTTGAGCAGGAACAGTGCTGCGCGTGCAGTACAGGCTCGCATGGCTGGAGCAGGAAGTGTAGCTCCACACACTGCGCATGTTTGTTCGCGCACAGCCTCTCGCTATGTAAGGATGACACCGAGCGCGGGCTAAACGGTAAGACGGTCCGGCGCACTTCTCTCGCGCTAGCGTAACGGATAAACACAACCGCGCAGCGCGGGTCTTCGACGGCTCGTTGACGGGAAGCGCCGTCGAATGGCGGAGGAGCGTCGCGTCGCGTCGCGTGTGTGTGCGTCCCGCCGCACGGGAGACGTCATGAGAACAGCACCGCGGCGCGACGCCAGCGCGTCATTTAGCTACAGTCTCGCGAACGCTGCGTGAATTAGCCGCGCTCGGGGTGTTTGTGAATGTGCTGCGTGTTTGTAAACACCCGTTCACTCACAGACGAGCAAACAGACGGCGAAATGAAGCCGAGGGTTAGCATAGCGCGTTAGCATATCACCACCAGCAGAGGACTGCGAATGTAATGGCGCAACGTGAAGGGCTAACATGCTAACCGAGTTAGCCACTAACACTCATAAAAAGTGCAGTCGCTTAGAAACATTCACCATGGCAACCAACATAGTTTCCGCCGAAACACCACAGAGATTGTTACTGGTTAACTCCTGATCTCCTTCAGACACCGCGGCAGTGAGTCCGGCTCACGGATGAGAGCTGCTACTGGTTCAGCAAGACCGCTGTTTAGTAGTCTTCATTAGACAGATGAGCAAACATTGACCAAATAATATTTGTTTGTTTAGATACATATATACTATCTACAAGTGTCTGGCAGTAAGGCAGTGAGGATTTTTCTTTTAGTTGTGGATATAAAACTATAGGTTATGTAAATAGTAGGGTATGTAGTTAATATTAGGGATATGCCGGTATGTTGCGATTAATTGCTAATGCTTTTATCACGGTATACGGTATTATCGCGGTATTGGAATTTAGTTTTTTTTTAAGTGCTGTTGTAATACAGTATAACAGGTTTAATAACTTTTTTCTCATAACACAAATAACTGAACATTTAAATGCAATAAAGCAATACAGAACAATTATAAAGTTAAAAGTTTTACACAGATTAAAGTGCAAAAGAACTATAAAGACCAATAGGTATCACTTTACAATAAGAGCTCATTAGTTAAGCTTAGTTAATGCATTAACATTCACACTGAGCAATAGCTACATTTGCTACAGAAGTTATTAATCTGTTTAAAAAAATACAAGTCGTAGTTCATGTTAGCTCATTAAATAACACAGCTGCAACTTTCGATTTTAACAATTGATGGGAAAGTATTCTTAAAATGCATTCAAAATTCAGAATAATTTGTAATATTTAATTATTCACGGTATTTAGAAGTGCCCACGATAACAATATCGTGCATATTCATTACCGTGATATATCGCATTACCGAATACCAGCACAAGTCTACTTAATGTAAACCATACTTATATATATATATATCGCTATCAAGAGATTCCGGATGCACAGTTTTTATAACCCGAGGCTGCTAATGATCGTTATTCTTGGTGCCTCAATTTATTTCTGTTAAAAAAAAGAAAGAATTTGAAAATATAAAGCCTTAAGGCATTGACGTCTACAGTGGTGTTGTGTTTTAAGTTGAAACTTTCCATGTTGACTCATGTTATCATTGCTTAATTGTAAAGTTTTATGTATTTATGTTGCTTAAGAGGTGGAGCATGTCACAAAGATTATATATGATTAATTTCAAAAAGGTTTTCGGAATTACACGAACAAATGAATTGTGCCCAATAAGACCAGGATTGTGTATTAAGAGAATGAAACATGTTCAGTGTTAAATTGAAATGTTTTCTACTTATAATCTACTAATCAGTATAATCGAGTAAAAAAAAAACAAAAAAACATTTAAATTAATATTATTATGATTATTATTAAAAAAGTGATATTGTGAAATATTATATATAAATATATATATACACACTACAATTCCAAAGAGCAGTTTTCTATTGTAATATATTTTATTTAAAATTCAGTGTCACATGATCTTTTAGAAATCACACTTTTTTTTTTGTTTAAGGTTTAAAAAATGTTGTACTTTTATTTGAGGACACATTAAATTGATCAAAGTGACAGTAAAGACATTTATAATGTTACAAAAGATTTTAAAATGCTTTTTCAAATGCTGTTCGTTTGGATTTTCTGTTTGTCAAAAACAAAAAAAAATAAAAAGTATCATAGCTTCCACAAAAAACCTGTTCAACACTGATAATAATAATAATGAGCAGCAATTTAGCAATATCAGAATGATTTCTGAAGGATCATGTGACACTGATTTCACTGAATTCAGATTTGATCACAGGAATAAATTACATTTTACAAATAGAAAGCAGGTATTTTAAAGTAGACATATTATGCCCCTTTATACAAGATGTAATATAAGTCTCGGGTGTCCCCAGAATGTGTCTGTGAAGTTTCAGCTCAAAGTACTCCACAGATCATTTATTATATCATTTTGAAAATGCCTATTTTGAGTGGAAGCAGAAACGCGCTGTTTATTGGGCTGGTGTCTTTAAATGCAAATGAGCTGCTGCTCCCCGCCTCCTTTTCCAGAATAGAGCTGCGCCATTACAGCTCGGACCTGCTAAAAACATCTGTTTTGGTTCTGATTATCATGTTTATCGCGCTGAAATCATGCGTTTTAAACCATATGAGTTTAAACTTCTGATATACGGTTTTCTGAGCGCACACATCCGAAGCACACGGACAGAAAGCGGCTGTCACAGCATGTGAGTACTAAACTAAGTTCTCATTCACACACAAGTTTACGTTAAAAACACATGAGTTACAAAAAACAGTCGGTTATGTCTGTGAAGGTAAACAGCTGGGAAATAAATCACATGTTTATTTTAGATCTGTGTGGCAGAAGCAATATACAGTAAATAAATCAATAAAGCCACTGCTGTCTTGTAGTGGTCGACCGATATATCGCCAAAGCCGATATATCGGCCGATATTTGGCATTTTTCAAATATCTGCATCGGCCGTTAAGTTTTTCTGTTTGGCCGATGCGTTCGAGGCGTGACTTTTATCTTGACGGCGCTGAGAACGGCAGCGCATGAGCACACAGCGCTCACATTCTCCCTCTTGTTCGCTGTCGTCGTTAACAGTTCTGTCCACGGACAGAGGTCTGTCTAATAATCAGATAGAACTGTTAAACAAAGGAATTAAAATGTATACAAAAAAGTATTATAACGATTGCTTTTATATTGTTAGTAATAGAAGGCAAGCATTATAATACTTTCTCGTTTGCCGTCAGCATTCAGCAAATACGCATTTATATCATTTAAACAAATCTTTGAATGACTAATGAACATCTAATTTCAAAAACATTGCAAACTTAGTCGAGTCCAACTGTTGTTGTTTACAGTGTTTAATTCCTTTTTAATTATATTTTTATTAAATACTTGTTTATTTGTGAAAAATACACTTAAAATTTTTTTTATTTGTCATTTAAAGTATAAGCATGTTTATTTTATACATTTATTTTTTAATCCATTTTCAAATGATTTCAAATTTCTTAAATATTAAATAAAATACATAAAATGATATCGGCCATCGGTAAACCTGCTTTCCAAGATATCGGCATCGGCTGTAAAAAAAAAAACAATATCGGTCGACCACTGCTCTCTGGGTCTGTAAATAGTGTTCTTTGCTCCTCTGTGCAGCCAAAGACAGAACAGTTAGCATGTTTTGCTCAAACGTTCGCCCATAGCATTAGAGCTGGCACACCGTTGTCGCTTGCGAAATCACAATAATGGCGCCGTGGGTGGAAATTTACAGATTAAGGGGTGGTAATATTATAATGAGATCCCTTTGCCACGTCACCAAGGGAGCGAAATCAGACGCGCTCGTTTTCGCAGACGCTTAGAGAAAAATACTTACCTAAACAAAGCTACTGGGTTAATCTTTTTCACGTTTCCTTGATTGGTAGATGCACCGTGGACCTGATTATAACACTTAAAACCTGGAAAAGTCAGATTTTCATGATATGTCACCTTTAAATTGTTAATTTAAAATAACATTTATTCCAAAGTTTGACTAAAATCTAAAATCTAAACCAGGACTGTCATACTCCTCAGAGTTGAAGGAGAGCGTGGTCTATGGCAGAGACAGAAGTCACTGTGTCCGTGGAGGACATGGTGGAGGTGAAGAGCGCTGAGGAAGAGGATGCAGATCCTGACAACCAAAGCAAGACTCAGATGATCCTGCAGCTGCAGCCCATCACAGCTGGGTGACCACAACACAAACATCATCATAATAATAATGCATCAAATCTCTCATATTAAACACAAACTATTCTGGGAATAAGCGGGTGCAGCTTGGTGTTATAGATGATGTTTCATGTTTGATAGGCTTGGAGATGAAAGCAGTGAGACGGATGCTGCAGTTGTGGCTGTGGAGACACAAGGTAACCATGTCCTAAAACTTAATAGTGGTGATTTTTCTCTGTAGCATGACAGCAGGTTTTGCACAGCACATGTGTTCTTTATAAAATGCAGCCTTGTAGTTTAAACCGTCTTTAATTCACATTATTAGCAGTAATCATTCTGTAGACGTGTGTGTGTTTGTTCAGATGAGGCGTCTGCTGAAGGAGAGGGTTTGGAGCTTGGTTATCCCATTACATGCGGCGAGAGTAAAGCCATCCTTCTAGTCAAGAAGTTTGTCTGCCCGGGAATCAACGTCAAATGTGTAAAGGTTGGTGTCGTGTAGAGCACATCGCTGCAGATAACCGCTGGTAATGTGTTTAATCGGGCTTTCTCTGTTTCTCCGCAGTATGAGGATCAGTTGATTAGTCCGAAGCAGTTTGTGCACTTGTCGGGGAAAGCCACCTTGAAGGACTGGAAGCGAGCGATCCGGATGGGTGGCGTTATGCTCAGGTCTGCTTGCGCATATTGTTTTATTTTTTTTAATTGACTTTCAAAGGCACTCAAAATGTAGTTTTTCATGATAATTTTTATGAAAATTACACCGGCGCATGTGAAATGAGTAATTTTGTTGCACTAAGCTGTTAGGTTAGTCTTTGCGTCTAAAAACGTGATGTTCATTTGACACCATGCCAATTTGCTACTGTAAATAAATGCTTGCAACACTTGCCCCGCCTCCGGGGGCTTCTGATTGGTCCAGTTTTGGAACAGACATTGATGAGCAGTGTTGGGGGTAAAGCATTACAAGTAATGCGAGTTACGTAATCAGATTTTTTTTAAGTAACTAGCAAAGTAACACGTTACTTTTTAATTTAGAAGGAAACATCTGAGTTACATTTTCAAATAAGTAACTCCAGTTACTTTTTTCCCCATGTATTGACTGACAGCTCTGGTGTTGCCATGGTGAGAGAAATCGGGAGTGAGTGCAGAGAGACGTCGTGTGCGAACATGATGTTACTGTAGTTCTAGACTAAATATGAACATGTATTTATTCATCTCACTTGCACAAAAACAGATACAGTGTTCCTCAAAATGAAGTAAAACAGTCAAATGCAAACTCAAAATATTATAAAAACCTGCAATACTTAAATGTTAAATACGACAAATGTCATTTATGTATTTAATCCCATTTTATTAACCAATGTCTTTGCTACTGACCTTTTTTGATTCAGTTCAACCATACTTAGCCAAAATTACACATTTGTGTTTCATTTTTGTTATTGCTGAAGAGTGTTGAACTTTCTTCTCCTGCGTCATATTCTTCATGCGATTCGTTTGAGCTGCGCCCTCTACTGTACAGATAAGAGTTTACATTTCCTTCAGCCTGAGGTGTATTCATTTCACTTTTGGTGTGAAAGGGCTTTTACAGTTGTAAAAGAAAAACAAACAAGCAAGCCCTGCCCAGATTTAAAAAGTAATGCAAAAGTAACGTAAC
>NW_015505761.1:542710-546773 GCF_001515645.1 Sinocyclocheilus grahami | reverse complement strand
GACAGAAGTCACTGTGTCCGTGGAGGACATGGTGGAGGTGAAGAGCGCTGAGGAAGAGGATGCAGATCCTGACAACCAAAGCAAGACTCAGATGATCCTGCAGCTGCAGCCCATCACAGCTGGGTGACCACAACACAAACATCATCATAATAATAATGCATCAAATCTCTCATATTAAACACAAACTATTCTGGGAATAAGCGGGTGCAGCTTGGTGTTATAGATGATGTTTCATGTTTGATAGGCTTGGAGATGAAAGCAGTGAGACGGATGCTGCAGTTGTGGCTGTGGAGACACAAGGTAACCATGTCCTAAAACTTAATAGTGGTGATTTTTCTCTGTAGCATGACAGCAGGTTTTGCACAGCACATGTGTTCTTTATAAAATGCAGCCTTGTAGTTTAAACCGTCTTTAATTCACATTATTAGCAGTAATCATTCTGTAGACGTGTGTGTGTTTGTTCAGATGAGGCGTCTGCTGAAGGAGAGGGTTTGGAGCTTGGTTATCCCATTACATGCGGCGAGAGTAAAGCCATCCTTCTAGTCAAGAAGTTTGTCTGCCCGGGAATCAACGTCAAATGTGTAAAGGTTGGTGTCGTGTAGAGCACATCGCTGCAGATAACCGCTGGTAATGTGTTTAATCGGGCTTTCTCTGTTTCTCCGCAGTATGAGGATCAGTTGATTAGTCCGAAGCAGTTTGTGCACTTGTCGGGGAAAGCCACCTTGAAGGACTGGAAGCGAGCGATCCGGATGGGTGGCGTTATGCTCAGGTCTGCTTGCGCATATTGTTTTATTTTTTTTAATTGACTTTCAAAGGCACTCAAAATGTAGTTTTTCATGATAATTTTTATGAAAATTACACCGGCGCATGTGAAATGAGTAATTTTGTTGCACTAAGCTGTTAGGTTAGTCTTTGCGTCTAAAAACGTGATGTTCATTTGACACCATGCCAATTTGCTACTGTAAATAAATGCTTGCAACACTTGCCCCGCCTCCGGGGGCTTCTGATTGGTCCAGTTTTGGAACAGACATTGATGAGCAGTGTTGGGGGTAAAGCATTACAAGTAATGCGAGTTACGTAATCAGATTTTTTTTAAGTAACTAGCAAAGTAACACGTTACTTTTTAATTTAGAAGGAAACATCTGAGTTACATTTTCAAATAAGTAACTCCAGTTACTTTTTTCCCCATGTATTGACTGACAGCTCTGGTGTTGCCATGGTGAGAGAAATCGGGAGTGAGTGCAGAGAGACGTCGTGTGCGAACATGATGTTACTGTAGTTCTAGACTAAATATGAACATGTATTTATTCATCTCACTTGCACAAAAACAGATACAGTGTTCCTCAAAATGAAGTAAAACAGTCAAATGCAAACTCAAAATATTATAAAAACCTGCAATACTTAAATGTTAAATACGACAAATGTCATTTATGTATTTAATCCCATTTTATTAACCAATGTCTTTGCTACTGACCTTTGTTGATTCAGTTCAACCATACTTAGCCAAAATTACACATTTGTGTTTCATTTTTGTTATTGCTGAAGAGTGTTGAACTTTCTTCTCCTGCGTCATATTCTTCATGCGATTCGTTTGAGCTGCGCCCTCTACTGTACAGATAAGAGTTTACATTTCCTTCAGCCTGAGGTGTATTCATTTCACTTTTGGTGTGAAAGGGCTTTTACAGTTGTAAAAGAAAAACAAACAAGCAAGCCCTGCCCAGATTTAAAAAGTAATGCAAAAGTAACGTAACACATTACTTTCCATAAAAAGTAACTAAGTAGTAATTTGTTACTTTTTTAGGGAGTAACGCAGTATACATGCATTACATATATGCATTACTTTTAAAAGTAACTTTCCCCAAGCACTGTTTAATTTCGCCCTTGAACACTCGCAGAGCAATGGTTAACGTGACGCATCTTAAAATTGTGATTGTTCTGATGGATCTGCAGAGCAGTAGGTGCTACACACAGACAAAAACAGCACAAGAGTTTACAGATTTTACTACATTTTACTCTTATTATTTTTCTGTACTCTCAGACAAAAAGGTACAAAAGCTGTCACTAAGGGTATTACCTTTTCGAATACACGTTTGCACCTTATTTACTCCTTATTTAACTTAAAGGTGCTTATTAGTACCTAAAGGGTGCATAATAGTACCTTAATGGTACATATTAGTACCTTTTAAAATGGTACAATCACGGTGACAGCTTTTGTACCTTTTTTTCTGAGAGTGTATGGACTAAGTTTATAAACACTGTCTGATGTCAGTCCAAATTGTTTTGGACTTTTGGGAGAAAATTTTGGGTTCTGAAATTTGCAGTTTTCATATACAGTTGAGTGGCCAAAATTATTAGAACTAGTATTTTCAGCAGCTAAAAAATGGTTTTAAGTCAGTTATTTCTATCTTTTGCTGTAGTGTGCCAGTAGGAAATATCAGTTTACATTTCCAAACATTCATTTTGCCATTAATTGTAATAATCCAGTGAGATTTTTGTCTGACAACAGCCAGTGCTCCACACAGAGATCTGATCTGATCATCATCAGTCTGTCTGGAATGACATGAAGAAACAGAATAAACTGAGACAGACTCAATCCAGAAGAACTGTGGCAACGTCTCCAAGATGCTTCAAGAAAGCAGCTTTTGCTCTATAGGTGCACTTGCACATAGTTTTTTAGGTAGCTTTGTTGGTAGGTTTCTTGTACAAATGAAAATCTCACTGGATTATTACAATTAATGGCAAAATGAATGTTTGGAAATGTAAACTGATATTTCCTACTGACACACTACAGCAAAACATAGAAATAACCGACTTAAAACCATTTTGTTTAGCTGGTGAAAATACTAGTGTTCTAATAAATTTGGCCACCACTGTATATAAAGCTCATTTGTTACACAAGATCAAGGAAAGGTACCCACTTTGACCCCTTTTGGATATTCATTGAAAATATATATTCTTCAGTGAGTGGTGGTCATAACCTCTGACAGCTCTGTGTGTGTCATGAAGGAAGATGATGGACTCGGGTCAGCTGGATTTCTATCAGCACAGCACTCTCTGCACAAACACCTGCCGCAGCACCAAGTTTGACCTGCTGATCAACAACACACGCTTCCCACCGGACGGCAGTGGGCTCAGCACACCCACCACAGCTCAGGGTCAGAACACGCACACACATACACACACACACACACACTGAAACTGCTCTTTTAAGAGTTTCTAATGAGCTTCTTTTAACTGTGGACTCTGGTTACTCTGCTGTTTTAGTCCTTTTGGATTTGACTGTGGTCTTTGATACGGTCAACCACTCAATTATTTTATCTAGACTTGAACAGTGTGTCGGTATTAAGGGCATAGCCTTTACATGGTTTCAGTCGTTTTTGACAGACAGAAGTTTTTCTGTTCACCTTGGTGAATTTTCTTCATCTGCTGCCCCCCTTTTTTGTGGCATCCCCCAAGGGTCTATATTGGGCCCTATGTTGTTTTCTTTGTATATGCTGCCCTTGGGGTATATTTTTAGAACGGACAATATCTCCTTCCACTGTTATGCGGATAATGTACAAATTTATTTGCCTGTCAAAACAAATGACAAAGCTTCATTTCTGTCATTACTTAATTGCCTGAGAGATTTAAAAATATGGCTGGATCAGAGCTTTCAGAATCAGAAGAGCTTTATTACCAAGTATGTTTACACACACAAGGAATTTGACTTGACGACAGGAGCTTCCAGTGTAGAAGAAAGTACAAACATAGTGCAGACATACATGATAGTGTAGACATGCATAGGAATAACACAGTAGGGATGTAATATAAAACTAATATAATAAAAACAAATAAAAATATTGAATAATGTACTATATACAGAAATAGAAGTATAGGAAAAAATTTAATTGTTTAGATAAATGTACAGATATGTTTATTAGTGTGCAGATAGATATGTTATTTACAAAGTGTGCAGTCACTCACTCACACTCACACACTCACTCACACACACACTCACTCAATCACTCACTCTCACTCACACACTCACACACACACACACACACACTCACTCAATCACTCACTC